>NW_025975336.1:0-7990 GCF_021869965.1 Rhincodon typus
CTCAAGTAATATCAGAGTATCAGCTGATTCAGATCTTTGTGGTTTGAGAGATGGTGCTCTGGGTAGACTGATAGGCACTCTATTTTTAGTTGATTCGCGGGATCTGGTCATCCCAAGTCACCCTGGCGAAAGTGGGTGGTGAGGAGTCTAACTGCTGCAGTTAGTTGACAGTAGGGTGCAGGGCTGTAGGTTCCCACACATTTATCCAGCTGCTGTGGGACCATCAATGTCCTGGCAATAAGTGTGGGTGGATGCTCTGGGGAGTATTGGTGGGGGGAGGGTGTGGTTAGACCCACAATATCATCAGGGAGGGAATTCCAGGATTTTGACCTGGAGACTCCGAAGGAACGGCAATGTATCTCCAAGTCAGAATGGTGGGTGCCTTGAAGGGGAACTTGCAGGTGGTAGTGTTTCCATGTATCTGGAATCATAGAATCATAGAATTTTACAGGACAGAAGGAGGCCATTTGACCCATCAAGTCCGCACTGGCTCCTGAAAGGGCTATCCAGCTAGTCCCACTTTCAAGCCCTATCTCTGCAACCCTCTAACTTCTTCAATTTCGAATATATATCCTGCTCCATTTTGAAACCTCCTGTGGAATCAGCTTCCCCCACTCTCCCAGGCAGCGCATTCCAAATCCTAACAACTCTCTGGGTAAAGAAGTTTCCCCTCATCTCACTCTCAGCTCTCTTGCTGACAATTTTGAAAATGTGATCCCAAGTCACTGACATCTTCTGCCCTTGTCGTTCTAGACAAAAGTGGCCATGGGCTTTGGAAGGCGCTGGCTGAGATCTTTGGTGAATTTCTGCAGTGCATCTTGTAGACAGTACACACTGCTGCTACTGAGTGTGGGTGGTGGAGGGAGGGGATGTGGTATAATCAAGTCGGATGCTTTGTCCTGAATGCAGCTTCCCTCCATCATAAGGTCAGAAGTGGGGATGGTCGTCGATGATTGCACAATGCTCAGCACCTTTCATGACTCCTCAGATACTGAAGCAGACCGTGTTTAAATGCAACAAGATTGGGACAATATCCAGGCTTGGGCTAACAAGTGGCAAATAACGTTCATGCCACACAATGCCAGGCTATGACCATCACCAATAAGAAACAATCTGACATCCTAGTGATTATCATTGACCAGAAAGTCAATTGGACTCACCACATAAACACAATGGCTACAAGAGCAGGCCAGAAACTGGGAATACTGTGGCAAGTAACTCACCTCCTGACTCCTCAAAGCCTGTCCACCATCTACAAGGCACAAGTCAGGAATGTGATGGAATACTCCCCACTTGCCTGGATGGGTGCAGCCCCAACAACACTCAAGAAGCTTGACACTATCCAGGACAAAGCAGCCCGCTTGATTGGCACTACATCCACAAGTATCCACTCCCCCCACCACCGACGCTCAGTAGCAGCAGTGTGTACTATCTACAAGATGCACTGTGGAAATTCACCAAAGATCCTCAGACAGCACCTTCCAAACCCACGACCACTTCCATCTAGAAGAACAAGGGCAGCAGATACATGGGAACACCACCCCCTGCTAGTTCCCCTCTGAGCCACCCACCATCCTGACTTGGAAATATATCGCCGTTCCTTCATTGTTGCTGGGTCAAAATCCTGGAATTCCCTCCCTAATGGCATTGTGGGTCAACCCACAGCAGGTGGACTGCAGCAGTTCAAGAAGGCAGCTTACCACCACCTTCTCAAGGGCAACTAGGGACAGACAGTAAATGCTGGGCCCAGCCAGAGACACCCACATCCCACAAATATATAAAACAAAAAAAGATGGCGTTGAGCTTCTTGAGTGTTGTTGGGGCTACACCCATCCAGGCAAGTGGGGAGTATTCCATCACACTCCTGATTTGTGCCTAGTAGACAGCGGACAGGCTTTGAGGAGTCAGGAGGTGAGTTACTTGCCACAGTATTCCCAGTTTCTGGCCTGCTCTTGTAGTCACTGTGTTTATATGGCTATTCCACTTGAGTTTCTGGTCAATGTAACCTCAATGATGTTGATAGCACAGATTCAGTGATGGTGACATCATTGAATGTCAAGGAGTGATGGCCTGATTATTTCTTTTTGGAGATGGTGATTGTCACAATGATCTTTGTATGTGCCAGGGAAGACCAGCAGAGAGTTTGCCCCTTGATACCCATTGATTCCAGTTGCTAGGGCTTCTTGATGCCACATTCGGTTGAACGCAATCTTCAAGTGGAGCAGAAACACTGGAGTGGACCAGATGGGCCATTTTTTTTTTATTCACTGACAGGATGAGGGCATCTCTGGCTGGGCCAACATTTATTGCCCATCCCTAATTGCCCAGAGGGCAGTTAATAGTCAACCAGATTGCTGTGGGCCTGGAGTCACATGTAGGCCAGACCAGGTCACTCAGCTCTGTTTCACCATTTAATCCAATACTGGCTGACCCTGTGTCCCAACCTCATTGCTCCACTCCCTCAATTCACAGAGAAGCTGATGTTCATCTTTTTATTCATTCACGGGATGAGGGTGTCGCTGGTTAGGCAGTATTTATTGCCCATCCCTAATTGCCCAGAGGGCAGTTTCAGAGTCAACCACATTGCTGTGGGTCTGGAGTCACATGTAGGCCAGACCAGGTAAGGATGGCAGCTTCCTTCCCTAAAGGGCATTAGTGAACCAGATGGGTTTTTCCCAACAATCAACAATGGATTCCTGGTCATCGTTAGGCTCTAAATTCCATATTCTTTATTGAATTCAAATTCCATGATCTGCTGTGGCAGGATTCGAACCTGAGCATCCTGAACATTTGCTGAGTTTCTGGATTAACAGTCTAGCGATAGTACCACTAGGCATTTGCCTCCCCAAATGTCTATGTTATAAATTCAAATGGATTTTATATAACAACAAAAAACTGCCACTGAGTCTGAGACCAGTTACCCCTGAGAGCAAAGAGGGGAACTTTCAATGATTGTTCTTCTATCTCTGACTGAGGGGGCAGACTATATTATCTTTTTTACATCTTTCTTTTTACCAAATCACCCAGAATTCTTACAGTGCAGAAGGAGGCCATTTGGCTCATTGTGTCTGTACTACCTCTCCGACTGAGCAATTCACTTTGTGCCAAACCCCTCACCTCTCCCTGAAATTTACATGTTGTTCCTTTTCAGATAGCAAGCTAATTCTCTTTGAAAAGCCTCCAGGGAACCTGTCTCCACCACAATCTTACGCAACGTGCTCTGGACCTTAACTCGCTGTGTGAAAGATTTTGTTTTCCTCATCTTGTTTTTACAATCACAAAGGTCTACTGCACGGAAAAAAGGCCTTTCAGCCCATTGTTGGTCAGAAACGACCACCTAACTATTCTAATCCCATTCCCCAGCACTTAGCCCATAGCCTCATATGCCTTGGCATCACAACTGCACATCTAAATACTTCCTCAATGAGAGTTGTACTTAATAATGAAGGTTTCTGCCTCTGCCAACCTTTCACCTTCTTGTTTCTTTACACTTTAGATCTATGTCCTCTCACTATCAGTCCTTTCATGAGTAGGAACAATTCCGCTCTGTACTCTGTCCAGAGCACTCGTGCTATTTTTAAGGTTTCTCAGTATCTATGAATCAGCAATGAGCCCTGTTTAATTTGATTGCTCATTTGGAATCTGATTCTTTGAGATCCACACTTCAGTAAAGATAACTTTAGGACAGTTTTAGATTCAGTTTTTATATATACACACACAGGAGGTATCTATAAGATCCTGGTGAAGTGGGGGAGCTGAGGGCTGGGGTAAATATACATCAGGACCTGCTGACAGCAAATGCCTGGAAATAGAGACCTGATAGAAGATTCCAGAATCTGCCCCTTGCCTCAGACACTAAGTTGGGAAGCTTTATTCTGGCTCATGGTGTTGGAATGTCCTGACTACTCATTACATACCGGGTCAGGTGTGTGGGGGGAGGGGAGAGATTGCCTTCCATAGTTATGCTCGGGGTCCTAATATCCTTCCCGTTGGTAGGCCACAGGCTTTCAGTGGATATGGTCTGTCCCCGATGCCCGACTGGCATCATTCAATTCTACCCCAAAGGGCACTGTTTGGCCCATCTGGATTAGTATCTAATTAGTCCCACTCCCCTGCTCCTTCCCTGTGCAACTTTTATCTCCCTTAAGTATTTCTCTAATTCCCTTTAGATCGTTCCTGTTGAATCTGCTACCATTGCCCTTCTTCTGTCAAATAAAAACGTTTAACATAGAATCCCTACAGTGCGGAAAGAGGCCATTCAACCCATTCAGTGTGCAAAGACCATCCCCCACACCTATCCCAATGACCCCGCATTTCCCATCCATCTAGCCTGCACATCCCGGGACACTACGGACGATTTAGCATGGCCAATTTTTGGACTGTGGGAGGAAACCGGAGCACCCGGAGGAAACCCACACAGACACGGGGAGAATGTGTAAACTCCACACAGACATTCACCCAAGGGTAGAATCAAACCCAGGTCCCTGGTGCTGTGAGGAAGGAGCCAGTGGGCCCCCGTACTGTGTTCGCTGTAACACTTTCGCCGATCAACTTAATTTTGCTTTTTCTGCAACTGAAAGCAATCTCTCTTTATTTGCTCTATCAGTAACCTTCATGATTTTAAACATCTCTGCTAAGTTTCCTCTTAACCTTGCCTACTCTGAGGGGAACAATCCTAATTCCTCCAGTTTGGCTACGTTAATGAATATCTGTGATCCTTGGTCCCATTCCCGAAAATCTCTCTGCATGCTCTCCAAAGCCTCAGAATCCTTCTCAAAATGCCCAAAATGCTTGCCACTTGTCACCCCAAGCCTGGATATTGTCCAGATCTTGTTGTATTTGAACACAGACTGCTTCAGTACCTGAGGAGTTGGGAATGGTGCTGAACATTGTACAAGCATTGGCAAACATCCCCACTTCTGACCTTATGATGGAGGGAAGGTCATTGATGAAGCAGCCGAAGATGGGTGAGTTTAGGACACTACCCTGAGGAATACCCAGAGATGCCCTGGAACTGAGATGACTGACCTCCAACTACATTTGGATGGGGGTAAATCAAATTCAAGTTTGCAGGTGGCACAAAATTGGCAGGAATGAGTTGTGAGGAGGATGCAATGAGGTTTCAAGGGTATTTAAACAGACTAAGTGAGTGAGCAAAGGGAATGTTATGTGGATATATGTAAGGTTACGCACTTTGGTAGGGAAAACAAGAGTAACGCAGAGTATTTCTCAAATGGTGAGAGACTGGGAAGTGTTGTGGTGCAAAGTGATCCGGGTGTCCTTGTTCATGAGTCACTGAAGGCTAGTATTTAGGTCCAATAAGGGATCAAAAAGGCACATAATCCATTGGTCTTTATTGTAGGGCAGTTTAAGCTCAGGAGGCAACATATTGAGGTTATACAGGACACTGTTGAGGCTCCTTCTGGAGTACTATGTCCAGTTCTAGTTGCCCAGTTATAGGAATGATTTTATTAAGCTGGCGAGCGTTCAGAATAGATTTACCAGGATGTTGCTGGGTATGGAAGGTTTGAGTTATAAAGAAAAGCTGGATAGGCTGGGACTTTTTTCACTGGAGCGTAGGAGGTTGAATTGCGACCTGAGAGAAGTTTATGAAAAAATGAGGCATACAGGTAAGTTTAATAGCAGTTGTCTTTTCCCTAGGATGGGGATTTCAAGACTAGGTGCACATTTTTAAGGTGAGAGGAGAGAGATTTAAAAAAGACGTGAGGGGCAAGTTTTTACACAGAGGGTAGTTCGTGTGTGGAATGAACTTCCTGAGGAAGTGATGGATGTGCTTACAATTAGAGCGTTTAAAAGACATTTGGATAAGTACATAGGAAAGGAAAGGTGTGGAGGAATACGGTCCAGGAGCAGGCAGGTGGGACGAGTTTAGTTTGGGATTGTGTTCGGCATGGACTTGTTGGACCGAAGGGTCTGTTTCCGTGCTGTATGACTGTATGAGTCTTGTCTTGCTGCAGTTGTATGGGGCTTGGTGACACTGCACCAAGAGTATTGTGTGCAGTTTTGGGTCCATTGTCAAGGGAAGGATAAACTTACCATAGAGAGAGCACATTGGGCATTCATCAGATTGAAGAAGATGGGTTCCTTGGACTTTCGACGAATGAAGTGATCGCATTCAAGCACTCCATATTCTTGCAGAAAGGATAGTTTGCCCTTGGCTTTTGCTGGAGGGGTGGGATTATTCTAGATGCAGCGTGAGAATACACAGGGACCAGGCTCTGGTGTGGGCAATGCACCATCTCTGAAACTCTCTGTCCCAGAAAGCCAACTGATATATTCAGGATGTTGGGAGAGACTTCTGGATAATAATAGATTTCGAGGCCTACAGGGATGGTGCAGGAAAATGATCTTTGATGGTGGCCATGATCGAACTGGAAAGTGGAACAGGATTGAGGGGGTAAATGGACTCCTTTGGCTTCAATTTCCAAAGTTCCTAAATTCTAAACTGGAATGAGTGCGGGGGAAATCTCTTGATAGTTTGGTTACCAGTGAACCGTAAAATAGATTTGGACAATATATAGACCAGTGCAGTGTCCATGCAATTGCCAGACTTTGTGTATAGTTGAATGAGGGAACCCCTGGGATATGCCAAGCAATTCTACCCAGAGTACCAACATGGTCCAGATTGGCATTGTTTACAAAGTGTTTGGAGTCTCGATGTTGGATGAGAGTGGGATTGAGGTCCCTTTTTGCCCCTTGCCCCCACCCAATATGTCCATCTCCGTCACATCCCAGTGATGGTTTTGTGCAAATTCTGGCTAGGCTTGAATATTACTTGTCATCTTCTACCACCCTTCAGAACGTGGTAGTGAGCTGCCTACTCGAACTGTTGTGGTATTATGTGTTGTCCCAGGGGGTGGGGAAATCCCAAACCTGCTGTTCTTGTTATCCCATGAGGCGTCACAGAAAAGCCCTGGTATGGAGAGCTCAGTGACACATTAAGTAGGGTTCGCCTACCAGCCACTAATAATTCTCCCAGAGACAGAGAGAGGGAGAGCAAAAGGGGTGGTGGAGATGTAGGGACAGGGATCACAGAGGTGGGGGAGGTTTCATGCTGATTGTTACAGTGTGGGAACATCAGGAGATCCTGTTCCTTTTAGAAGGTGGCGATAGATTTGAGGATGGCCTCAGTTCTTTACAAGGATTTACACTTTAGCCAAGATAAACTGAGAGATTAATCGATCTCATGAATCTTTCAAAGAGAGTGCATTACATTAGGCACATGCATTCCTGCAGAACGCATCATGTTGACTCTGAATAAATGAACCATGGGGAGAGATGTCCTTCATGCAAGAATCTATTTAATCCCGAAGAATGGACATAGGACCAGGACGAGAACAGCCAACTTCACCAATTCTTTCCAAATTCAGCTCGATCAGACCTCACCTGGATCGGAATTCCGTTCATCCAGACTCAGGGTCCTGTAATCCCCTTCCAAGTACAAAACAATCAATCTCAACTGAGAAACCTCCAGTTCACCACCAGGCTCAACATGTTGTTTGTTTATAACGGGGGACATGGTGGTGTGGAGGGGATGGAAGGAGAGGGTTCCAGATGACAACTCAACACTGTGTGAAGGTAGTAAGAACTGTCGATGCTGGAGTCAGAGATAACACAGTGTGGAGCTGGAGGAACACAGCAAGACAGGCAGGATAAGAGGAGCAGGAAAGATGACGTTTTGGGTCAGGACCCTTTTTCAGAAAAGAGAGTTCCTGACCCGAAATGTCAGCTTTCCTTCTCCTCCGATGTTGCCTGGCCTGCCGTGTTCCTCCAGCTTCACAGTTTGTTACCTCACTGCTCAGAGAAGATGTGCTTCCTAATGTGACTCTGAACAGGCTGGAGTTTTTCACCTTCAATCCCCATAACTTCATTCATCGTCTAAACGCCTCAATTAGAAGCATTCCCTCAGTACTGACCCTCCGACAGTGCGGCACTCCCTCAGTACTGACCCTCCGACAGTGTGGCACTC
>NW_025975337.1:0-7989 GCF_021869965.1 Rhincodon typus
ACACACACACGCAACACACAAACACACACACTACACACACACACACACACACACACCCTTAACACACAACACACACACACCACACAAAACACACTGCACACAGTCTCTTTCATACACACACACATACACACACACACATACACACAGACAACCAATTCACACATACCCGGTCCACAGGCTTTACAGCTCCACAAAGTAAACAGTTGGGTTGGGAATCTGTGAACCTACTTAACCTACAGTTGCACAGGTCTGACCCCAAGTCCCATAAGACCATAAGAAAAATTAGGCCATTTGGCCCATCGAGTCAGCTTCACCATTCGATTATGGCTGATATGTTTCTCAAGCCCATTCTCCTGTCTCTTCCTCATAACTCTTAATCCCCTTACAAATCAAGAAGCTGAACTAAGATTCCCAAGTCCCTTTGTGATTCACATTTCTGAAGCCTTTCCCCAACTAGAAAATAAACTATATCTCTATTCTTCCTACCAAAGTGCACAGTTTCACATTTTCCCACACTGTATTCCATCTGTCACTTCTTCGCCCACTCTCCTAGTCTTCCCACTTCCTCAACAAAACTCGTTCCTCTATCTATCTTTGTATTATCTGCATACGTAGCAACAATGTCCTCAGTTCTTTCATCCAGATTGTTAATGTATAAAGGGAATAGTTGAGGTCCTAACATGAGCCCCTGCAGAATTCCACTAGTCACTGGTTTCCATCCTGAAAAAGACACTTTTATCCCCACTCTCTACTTTCTGCTAGTCAACCAATCCTCTATCCATGCCAGTACATTGCCCCTAACACCATGGGCTCTTATTTTGCAGCCTTCTGTGTGGCACCTTGTCAAAGGCCTACTGGAAATCCAAATAGTTCGTGTTTATCGGCTCTTTGTCTAATTTGTTTGTTTCCTCCTCAAAGAATTCTAATGGGTTTTTCAGACATGACTCCCTTGACAAAGCTACGCTGATTCAGCCCTATTTTACCATGCACTCACAAGTACTCTGCATTCTCATCCTTAATAATGGACTCCAAAACCTTACCAATGACCAAGGTCAAGATAAGTGGCCCTTTGCCTCTCTCCCTTCTTAAAACAGGGAGGTTACATTTGCCATTTTCCAGTCCTCAGGCACCCTCCATGACTCCAGTGATTCCTGAAAGATCACCAACAATGCCTCTACAATTTTCTCAGCTATCTCCTTTCGAACACTGGCATGTAGTCCATCTGGTCCGGGTGACTATCCACCTTCAGACCTTTCAGCTTCCCCAGCACCTTCTCCTGAGTGATAGCCACTACACTCAGTTCTACCCACTGACTCTCTTGAAGTTCTGATACGCTACTGGGGTCTTTCATTGTGAAAACTGATGCAAACTACCTATTCAGTTCCTCTGTCTTTTTTTTGTTCTTCCCTACTACTTCTCCAATCTCATTTTCCAATTGTCCAATGTCTACGCTTGTCTCTCTCTTACCTTTTAGGTATCTGAAAAAAAAGCTCTTGCAATCTTCTTTTATATTCCTAGCTAGCTTACTCTTGAATTTCATCTTCTCCCCACTTATTGCATTTTTTAGTTATCCTCAGCTGGATTTTAAAGGCTCCCCAGTCTTCTAGCTTCCTGCTAATCTTCACCACATAAGATGCTTTTTATTTCGCTTTAATGCTGTCTCTGACTCCCCTGTCAGCCAAAGTTAACTCATCTTCCCCTTCTTCCTTGGGATAAATTTCTGTTGTGCCTCCTGAATTACCCCAGAAACTCCTGCCATTGCTACTCCACCATCTTCTACACTTGGTTCCCCTTCCAATCAACTCTAGCCAGCTCCTCCCTCATGTCTTTGTGGTTACCTTTACTCACTTGCAATCTCATTACATCTGATTCCAGCTTCTCCCTCTCAAACTGCAGGGTGAATTCTATCATTTTATGGTCACTATTCCCTAGGAACTCCTTCACCTTCATCTCCCTCATCAAGCCTGCCTTGTTATACATCACCAAATCCAGAATTGCCTGTTCCCTAGACAGCCCTACCACCAGCTTCTCTAGAAAACCATCTCATTAGCATTCTATAAATTCCCTTCCTTGAGAGCCGCTCCTAACCTGATTTTCTCAGTCCACCTGCATATTGACGTCCCCCATGATTATTGTAATAGTGCCTTTCTTACATTACTTTTCTATCTCTTGATTTATTTTTACCCCACATTCTGACTATTGCAAGGAGACCTGGACACAACCCCCATTAAGGTCTTTTAACCTATGTGGTTCCTCAACTCTACCCACACAGATTCTACACATTCTGACTCTTTATCACTTCTTGCTATCAATTTAGTTTAATTTCTTACTAACAAAACAACCCTATCCCTTCTGCTCATCTGCCTGTCCTTTTGACAGGTCGTGTATCCTTGGGTATTTATTTGCTAGCCCTGACCCTCTTACAGCCATACCTCTGTGACACCCATAAAAACATACCTGTTAATTTCAATCTACGCTATGAGCTCATTACCTTGTTTCATATACTGCATGTATTTAAGTACAAGTCACTCAGTCCTGTGTTGACTGCCTCCTTCTCATAGCTGTCCTTTTATCTGCTGTGCCTGAAGTTAGGTTCCTGACCCATTCTGTGTCTATTATTTTATCTGGAAACTCTGCTGAGCCCTCCCCTTTGGAACAAAAAAGCTGGGAAAACCTCAGTGGGTTTCAGATTGATGACCTTTCGTTAGAATTAAAGAAATGTTAATTTGATTTCTCTCCACAGATGTTGCCCGACCTGCTGGGCTTTTATAACAATGGCATCCTTATTTAAGCTTTGATCAAACTGAATCTGAAACTTTGTTTTATTAGATGTGAGGAGCATGTTATGTTTCCCTTGAGTTGCTTTGGCCCCAGTACCTGAAACGGACTGTAACTGTAATGTTTTCAGATTGCAAGATGATGGAGCACAGTCAGGTTAAATCCAAAATAGTTTGCGGACAATGTAAGTTTCCTTCTCAACAATGGGGAGAATTGCAACCGCCAAAAAGGTATGTATGAGTTGTGTGAGGTGTTAATAAGAATTAAATTTCCAACCTAATCTTTGATTTGATTTGATTTATTGTAGTCACATGTACCTAAGTACAGTGAAAAGCTTTGTTTTGTGAGCAGTATAGGCAGATCATAGCAAATAGGACATTCAGATCATAGGATGCTTAGACAGAGTGAAGGATACAGGTTATGGCTGCACAGAAAGCACACAATGCAAGATCAACATTATTTGAAGTTAGAGAGGTCCATTCACGAGTCTAATAACAGCAGGGAGGAAGCTGTTCTTGAACCTGTTCGTGTGTGTGTTCAAGCTCCTGTATCTTCTGCCTGATGAAAGAGGTTGGAACAGAGCATTACCAGGGTGGGAAGGGTCTGTGATGATGTTGGCAGCCTTTCTGCAGCAACGAGCCGTGTCAATGGAGTCCATGGTTGGAGTTTGGCTTCCATGATGGTCTGGGCTATGCACACCACCTTCTGTAGTTTCTTACGGTCTTGGGCAGAGCAGTTGCTGTACCAGACCGTTATGCACCCAGGTAGAATGCTTTCTATGGTGCATCTGTAAAACTTCATGAGGATCCTTATGGACATGCTGAATTTCCTGAGCCACCTGAAGAAGAGATGTTGTTGTATCTTCTCGACCATCATATCTACACGGGAGGCCAGGATGTTTTTGGTTATTGTCACTCCTAGGAACTTGACGTTCTCGACCCTCTCCACCTCAGCTGCTAACTTCTCACTTTAACTGAGGGCAGGAGGTAAAAGGATGATCTACACAGTCCTTGGAGGGTGGGGGAACTGGTTGGTGGTTGCTTTAAATGTGATCACATTGGGACACTGATTGTTTCTCAGCTTTCTGTGTTGAATAAAGGGTGACTTGGATTCCATGTGCCTCCGAAATCCTGTACCTCCAGTGACTGGTGTGCCAGGTTGCAGAGGACACAGGCCCTGAACATACCTTACTGGACCAGAAATGCCTTCCTGGGTGACCCAAACATGTCTTCCCCTCGAGGTATGCAGCTGGTGCCCACGCCTCACCACCAGCTTCCAATCTGCCCCTCTCACCACCCAGCTCTCGTCATCAGTTCCCTAGCTCCTCACCTCAAATCACAAAATAAACCTCAACTCTCTCCCTCCGTGGCTTCCATTCTCCTGATCTTCTGCCCTTGACATTCCCCCCCTTCCCGCTAAACCACAGTCGCTGTTTAACCCAACGACGCCCACAAACCTAGTCCAGGTTCTGATCTGATCCCTTCCCTTCCCAGGTCGTTGATACCCCATCCCCAGGTCCCAGAACTCCCCCAACCCCTCCCAACACAGCGAAAAATCAAACTCTGATTGGCCAACTACACGTGCCAAACCTTTGCCCCTCTCCACCCACTGGCTTCTCCCCGGGTTTGACCCCACCCCCACTCTCCTCCCCCCCACCCCACCCCCTTGCTGAGATTGCATTCTCCCTGACTGACCCAATATTGCCATACCCTGCACTCTGCCTGGCCCCTGTTAACCCCAACGCTCACCGCAAGATTGCCCACATGCCCCACTCCCTGGAGCACAGATCCACTCGCTGTACAGCCCTACTTGACTGTTCCTCATCCTGGAGGAAGCTGAGCCCATCAATGACAGCATGACTTGGTAGGAATGAGACAGCAGCGTCAGTGAAAGGCAGAGGCAGAGTTAATCAGGACCTGTGAACTGTCAGTATCCTGTAAACTGTCAGGCTAGGGAGGGTCTTTTGGAGAATTGGAGTGGGACAGGGGTTCAGACAATCCAAACTGTTAAATATTATGGCATAACAGAGACATTGATATAAGTTTTAATTTGCATCAAGTCCCATTCCCCAACACTTGCTGACCTGCACTAGCTCCCAGTCAAGTCTTGATGTTAAAATTTTCACCCTTGTTTTTAAATCCATCCATGGTCTCATCTTCTCCCTATCCCTGATGTCTCCTTCAGCCCCAAAACTCTCTGAGATACCTGCACTCCTCTAACTTTGACCTTTTGACTTTTGTACATTCTTCACTTCAAGTGCTCCACCATGAGCGATCATGCCTTCAGTTGCTTGGGCCCCAGGCTCTGGAATTCCCTGGCCAAATCTCTCGCTCTCTGTCTCTTGCCTCCCTTCAGATACTCCTTTGACCTGATATCTCCTCATGTCACTCTGTGTCAAATTTTGTTTCATAATGTTTCTGTGAAGCACCTTGGGATGGTTTATTACAAAAAGGGCAGAACAGAAATACGTATTATTCCTGGTTTTCAGTTAAATTTGTGAAAGAAGTCAACAGTAGTAACTATTGTTCTGAAAACTCAGCAGGACTATCTCCTTGGGAATGAGAAAACGTAAACAGAAACTTCCCAGAGAATGATTGTCTAAATTCTGAACTCCCAGTATCACCTCAGAGCAGAGGTTATTGATTGAGGTATGTGCCTTGTGATGAGGAAACTAGGTACTGCATGTTTTCAACCAGTGGGTCCAGGATCACAGTCTGGAGAAGTGTCAGAAAATCATTTGAGAAAGAGTTTCTCTTCACAGAACTCTTCACTGACCTATGGCTGAATCTGTCCTTTGAAGCAGGTTAACCACTGAGTCACAATTCAGTCTCCATATTGCTTCCAGGATGTTTCTCCATCATTTTGGAGGACTTCAGAGAATCTGGGCCTGTTCACCACAAGGTAGAGAAGAGAGTTGGGAGATTTGATCAAGGTCTTCTACATCAAGAGAGGTCTGGACAGAAGGGAAAAAATGCCCCAATTCTGTAGACATTTTCCTTGTCTTGGAGACACCTTCTCTGAGAAAAGAAAAATGTTTACAAAATTGTATGATTGCAAGGGCAAATTTTATGAATCTCATTCCTAGCACGGTACTTTTCTTTAAACTTCACTCACAGGATGAGGGCATCACTGGCTAGGCCACATTTATTTTCCATCCCTAATTGCCCCCAGAGGGCAGTTTAAGAGTCAATCACATTGCTATTGGCCTGGAGTTACATGTAGGTCTGACCAGGTAAGGATGGCAGTTTCCTTCCCTAAAGGACATTAGTGAGCCGGATGGGTTTTTCCCCAACAATCAATTCACTGACCCCAAATCCCAGACGTTTACTGAATTCAAATTCCACCATCCGCCAGAGCAGGTTTTGAACCCAGGTCCCAAGGACATTATCAGGGTCACTGGATTAATAGTCCAGTGATAATACCACTAGACCACTGCCTCCCCTGGCAACTTTTCCCTCTGGTAACGCCCATCATAGTACTTCAAAACACAAAGGGAGGCCATTCTGTCTATCTTATTGATGCTGTTTCATTGGTGTGCTTTTCCAATTTGATCCTCTGCCCACTCTTTTCCCATCGTCCTGTCATTTTGTATCCGTTAAACATTTACACCATTCTGTCACCACAATTCACAATTGTCCAATGTCCAGCACATGGTCAGTGAAGTGTACAATAATGTTGCTCATTTAGTACCTTCTCTCCCGCTTTAATCAGTAATGATTCAACTTAAAGCAGACCAGCAGTCAGTCTTCTGTTGTAAGCAGGATACAGGTTTGCTTATTACAAGGTATTACTGATGATTCATAGAGTCATAGGGTAATAGAGATATACAGCACGGAAACAGACTCTTCAGTCCAACTCGTCCATGCTGAGCAGATATCCTATATAAATCTAGTCCCATTTGCCTGCATTTGGCCCATATCCCTCTAAACCCTTCCTATTCACATACCCATCCACATGCCTTTGAAATGTTACAATTCTACCAGCCTCCACCACTTCCTCTGGCAGCTCATTCCATACACGCACCATCCTCTGTGTGAAGAAGTTGCCCCTTAGATCCCTTTTAAATCTTCCCCCTGTCACCTTAAACCTATGTCCTGTAGTTGTGGACTCCCCCACGCCAGGGAAAAGTCCCTGCCTATTTACCCTATCCACACCCCTCATGATTTTATAAACCTCTATAAAGTCACCTCTCAGACTCTGATGTTCCAGTGAAAAAAGCTCCAGCCCATTCAGCCTCTCCCTAAAGCTCAAAACCTACAACCCTGGCAACATCCTTGTAAATCTTTTCTGAACCCTTTCAAGATTCACGATGTCCTTCCTATAGGAGGGAGATCAGAGTTGCACGCAATATGCCAAAAGTTGCCTCATCAATGTCCTGTACAGAATCAAAAAGAACCCACTCTACTCACTATTGTAGATTTACACAAAAAAAACTAGCCACTTAGCTGCTCCCCTGCTGTGATCTCACCACACAGGTTTCTCCAAGGTTAGCTGAGAATTGCACTGTTTGTTTATTTTTCTTAGATGAACTCCGATGTCCAGAGCTACTTGAAATCAAACAGCAGAGGCAGTGGCTATGAAGGCTCACTGCTGAGTCAGACAACAGTGTACGTTTCTTTCTCCATTGACTCACTTCCCACCATGTGGTTACTGCCTTCATCTCCCTTCCTCATTTTTCACAGCAATGTACAGCATCCATAAGAACATCTGCAGCCCTCTAGTCTCCTGTTCTGATCCACTGCACCATTATTTGATTCTCCAGACATTTTGAAGGACATAATAGGCCAGCAAGTACTTGCCAATGCTGAGAGACTTTGACCGCATATACTTGAATGGAAAACTGGAGAAACATAAGCTATGAAATCATCACTGAAAGGAAAGGCTTTTTTGCTGCTAAGCTCTATTTCAGCTGTGCAGTGAAGGGTTTATCTTGGCATTTGACTTCAATCATAGAGATATACAACATGGAAACAGGCCTTTTCTGTTTATTTCATGATGCTTGAAGTGGGGCTTAACTGACAAATTACTCAAGTGTACTCAATGGATCACCATAACCCACACTGTCAGGAAATTATGATGTGAGTAAGACTGGATACATGCAAAGTACTGACAGTGCTTAGTGTGTGCGCCAGGGAAATGGGAATAAATTAGTAACGGCCGAAGATTTTTTTGTCACTTTTATTGCTGGCATGTGAGCAGCACAGTAATAGA
>NW_025975338.1:0-7987 GCF_021869965.1 Rhincodon typus
GTATTGACTCTGGCTCCAGCATCTTCAGTTCTTACTATATCCTAGTGCTGTAGACTGGATTGAAAGAAGTGCAAGTTCATCTAGAAGGGGTGTTTGGGACCTTGGACAGTGAGGAGGTGAATGAGCAATTGTCATAGCTTCAGCAGTTACATGGAAAGGACCCAAGGGGGATTGAGGAAGTGTTAGGGGTTTTGGAAGCTGTCATAGATGGAATGGTCCCTGTGAAATGCTGACAGTGGAGGGGAGGAGAAGATGTGTTTGTTGCTATCCTGCTGGAGGTGGCAGGAATGGTGGAGGATGATTCTTTGAATGCAGTGGCTAGAGGAATGGGAAGTGAAAACAAGGGGATCTCTATCATTGTTCTGAAAAGGAGGGGAAAGGGTGAGGCAGAAATGGGAGATGTCAGTCACACCTGAAGGCCAGGTCTACGAGAATAGGGGGAGGATTTCTCAGTTGAGGTAAAAAGAGGTCATGTTGGAGGCACAAAAACAAAGTTGCTGGAAAGGCTCAACACATCTGGCAGCATCTGTGAAGGTGAAAAACAGTTAATGTTTTGGATCATAGAATCCCTACAGTGTGGAAACAGGGCCTTCGGCCCAACAAGTCCACACCGACCATTGAAGCATCCCACCCAGACCCATCCCCTAATCTACACATCCCTGAACACTGTGGGCAATTTAGCATAGCCAATCAACCTACCCTGCCCATCTTTGGATTGTGGGAGGAAACCAGAGCACTCGGAGGAAACCCACGCAGACATGGGGAGATTGTGCAAACTCCACACAGACAGTCACCCGAAAGTGGAATTGAACCTGGGTCCATGGCGCTGTGAGGCTGCAGTGCTAACCACCGTGCTGCCCAAAGGGTCCGGTGACCCTTCGTCAGAACTGATGGTGGCTGGGAAAATGTCAGTTTATATGCAGAAAAAAGGGAGGGGGATGAGGTAGGGAGTAAACGATAGGATAGAGCCTAAGGAGAGAGAAGAGCAGTTGGACAGACAGAGTTGATAACGATCAGGCTGGGAGGGTAAATAGTTGTTAATGGGGACTGTTAGTGACTAAAAACAGGTGGTGTGTAATGGCAGCCTATGTGATAACAAGGCCTGGTGTTTGGGGTAGGGGGCTGGGACATGGGAAAGTTTAGGCCCTAAAATTATTGAACTTCATTGAGTCCAGAAGGCTGCAGGGTCCCCAAGCGGAAAATGAGGTGTTGTTCTTCCAGCTTGCGTTGAGCTTCGCTGGAACACTGCAGCATGTTGGAGGCACCCTGCTGGAATGTGGTATCATCAGAACAGTCATTTTCATCTCATCATGTTTAGCCACAAAGTGAAGCTCAGCCTTGAAGGATTGAAAATAACCAGCATCTAAATTTTCAGCTATTGACTCACCACTTGCCTAAAGTGGCATGTGAAAATGGACTCAGAGGAAGGTCGGTGGGTGAATGGGGAGAATGCAGAGGAATGTGTTTGAGAAACACATCAGCCATGATCAAATGACAGAGCAGACATGATGGGCTGAATGACCTAATTCTGCCCATGTGTTTTCTGTTCTAATTATTACAGTGCAGAAGGAGGTCATTTAGCCCATAATGCCTGTACCGACTCTATTATCTAGTGCCGGTCTCTTGCCTTCTGCAACTCCCATCCCCATCCTGACATTGTTACTATCCTTAAAAACCCCTATCCACTACCCTCTTGACTGCATAAATTGAACCCACCTCTACCATATTTACAGGCAGTGCATTCCATTTTCTAACAGTTTGCTGTGTGAAAAAGTTTTTCTCACATTTCCCTTGCTTTGTTTGCGCATCATTTTAAATCTATGCCATTTTGTTCTTGTTTCTTTAAAAGGTAGAAACAGTCTCATCCTACCTACTCTGTCCAGCCCCTCAATTAGATCTCCTCTTCTTCATCTCTCAAGGGAGAACAGTCCTAACGTCTTCAATCTATCCTCCTAGCTGAAGTTTCTCATATCTGGAGCCATTCAAGTAAATTGCTAATGTACTCTCTCCAATCCATTCGTATTTCATTGCATATAATGTGGAACTCACAACTGTACACGATACTCCAGCTGAGGTCTTAAAAGTACAGCATCACCTGCCTACTCTTACACTCTATGCCACTGTTGGTAAAACTAAAAGTCATGTATGCTTTGAAGGTTGCAGGACAATGGAAAGCAGTAAACAATAATTTCTCAAAAAATTCTAACAAATCAGTTAAAACACAATTTCCTTTTCACCAAAGCATGTTGATTGTCTGCCTAATCACTCCATAATTTACGTATTCTACTGCAACCTCCTCTAATAATGTATTCTAACAATTTCCCTACAACAGATGTTAGACTAATTTGCCTGTAGTTTCCTGCTTTCATGAATAAAAGTGTTACATTTGATCTTTACCAGTCTGTTTGGACACTTTCAGAATCTAAGGAATTTTGAAAGATGATCAATGCATATCCTTTCTACCGTCTTCTCAACCTGGTCCTGGAGACCTGTTACGCTATAAAAAAAACAGAAGCACAATTAGGCCATTCAGCCCACCAAGTCTGCTGCACCAAATGATTATAGCTGATATGTTTCTCAACCCCATTCTCCTGTTTTCTCCCTGTTATGCTGGATAATCCCTTACTAATTAGGAGCCTATCTGTCTCTGTCTTAAATACACTCAATGACTTGGCTGCACAGCTCTCTGCAGTTCCACAGAGTCACCACCCTCTGGCTGAAAAAAAATCCTTCTCATCTCAATTCTAAAAGGTCGTCTCTTCACTCTGAGGCTGTACCTTTGGATCCTAGTGTCTCCTAGTGTAGTGGAAACATCTTCTCCTCGTGCACTCTATCCAGGCCTCTCATTATTCTGCAAATTTTAGTGAGATCCCTGCTCGTCCTTCTAAACTCCATAGATCCAGAGTCCTTAACTGCTACTCATATGTCAAGCTATTTATCCCTGTAAGCATTCTTGTAAACCTTCTCTGGGACCCCCTCCAACACCAGCACACCCTTCCTTGGATATGGGGCCCAAAACTGCTCTCAATATTCAAAATGCTGTTTGACCAGAGCCTAATACCGCTTCAGCAGGACATCTTTCACTTTTGTACTTTCACCCTTGTGAAACAAACGCTAACATTACATTTCCCTTCCAACTGCCAATTGAACATGCATGCTAATCTTAGAGGAATCCTGAACTAGGACCTCAAAGATTCAGATTTGCTTCAGATTTCTGAAGCCTTTCCCCATTTAGAAAATAGTCTGCACCTCTATTCTTCCTACCAAAGTGCATAACCTCACATTTTCCCACATTGTATTCCATCTGCCATACCTTTGCCCACTCTTCTAACCTGTCCGAGTCCTTCCACAGCATCCCTGCTTCCTCAACACTACTTGTCCCTCCACTTATCTTTGTGTCATCTGCAAACTTAGCAACAATGCCCTCAGTTCCTTCATTCCGATCGTTAACGTATAACGTGAATAGTTGTGGTTCCAACACTGACCCCTGTGGAACTCCACTAATCACTGACTGCCATGCTGAAAAGACCCCTTTATCCACACAGTCTGCCTTCTGCCAGTCAGCTAATCCTCTATCCATGCTAGTACTTTGCCCCTAATACCATGGGATTTTTTCTTATTTATAGAGTCAGAGTTGTACAGCATGGAAACAGACCCTTCAGTCCAACTCATCTATGCTGATCAGATATCCTAAATTATCGGGACTAGTTCCATTTGTCAGCATTTGGCCCATATCCCTCTTAAACCCTTCCTATTCATATACCCATCTAGATGCCTTTTATATTTTGTAATTGAACCAGCCTCCACCACTTCCTCTTGCAGCTCATTCTATACACATACCATCCTCTGTGTGAAAAAATTGTTCCTTAGGTCCCTTTTAAATCTTTCCCCTCTCACCTTAAACCTATACCCTCTAGTTTTGGAATCCCCTACCCTGGGAAGAAGACGTTGGCTATTTACCGTATCCATGCCTTTAATGATTTTATAGTCCTCTGTAAGGTCATCCCTCAGTCTCTGACACTCCAGAGAAAATAGCCCCAGCCTAGTCAGCCTCTCCCTATTGGTCAAACCCTCCAACCTTAGCCACATCCTTGTAAATCTTTTCTGCACTCTTTCAAGTTTAACATCTTCCCTACAACAGGGAGACCAGAAGTGCACACAATATTCCAGTAGTGGCCTAACCAATGTCCTCTACAGCTGCAGCATGACATCCCAACTCCTGTACTGAATGCTTGACCAATAAAGGCCAGTGTACCAAGCACCTTCTTCACTGCCCTATCTACTCGTGACTCCTCTCAAGGAATCCTTGATTCCTTCAAGGAACTATGAACTTGCACCTCAAGGTCTCTTTGGTCATCAACATTCCCCAGGACCCTACCATTTAGTGTATAAGTCCTGCCCTGATTGGCCTTTCCAAAATGCAACGCCTCACATTTATCTAAATTAAACTCTATCTGTGACTGCTTGACTCATCGGTCCATCTGATCAAGATCGCATTGTACTCTGAGGTAATCTTCACTGTCCACTACACCACCAGCAGTCTCCTGTGCAGCACCTTTCAAAGGCTTTCTGGAAATCCAAATAGATCACATCCACTGGCTCTCCTTTGTCTAACTTGCTCTTTCATATTATATTACGAGCTAGCTTATTCTGATATTTCATCTTCTCCCTCTTATTGCTTTATTAGTTATCCTCTGCTGTTTTTTAAAGGCTTCCCACTAATCTTCACCACATTGTATGCTTCCTCTTTTGCTTTTATTCTGTCCCTGACAACTCCGTTCTGAAGAAGCATCACTGGACCCAAAATGTGAACTCTGCTTTGTCTCCACAGATGCTGCCAGGCCTGCTGAGTTTTTTTCAGCAATTTCTGTTTTTGTTTCTAATTTCCAGCATCTGCAGTTCTTTCAAATGTTTTTCCCAACAGTGTAGATTCCAGTTTCCCCAGTACTGGTACCAGTGTTCTTGATACTGGAACCCACTTCTCCCATACCAGTCTTTGGACTGCACGTTCAATTCTTTATTCTTATTCACCATATGCCAATTTGCAATTGGCCCAGGCAGAGTCTAGTGATTATTGTGCTTTGTAATTTAGCACCTAACTTCTCATACTCCTGCAGCAAAAGATCTTTCCTAGTTCTATCTATGTCATCAGCAACAACATCAGAAGTCAAATGACAACAGGTTAGAGTCCAACAGGTTTACTTGAAATCGCAGGCTTTCAGAGCACTGCTCCTTCATCATGTGAAGTGACCCCCAGAGGTGTTCAATAGCGGGGAGAACCCCCCTCCCCACAACAACACACAGAAGTATTCAAGATATGACATATCCCTCTGGACTCGTGCTGTTTGTTACAGAAAACACTGTTAATCTCCCTTATGCAAAGTAGAAGAGAGCAAAGGATAAAACAGAAAACAGTAAGTTGAGGATAGATGTCCAGAAAAGTTTCAACACCAGAAGGAATCTTCAGAATGGGGTATCTGGAGATGGTTGGTTGATATGATCAGGATTGGAGTGGATGAGTCAGGTATACGTTCCATGCATGACTTATTTTCTGTGAAAGAGCTGGCAGCACTTATTGATGCAGGCTTGTGACACCAGCTGCTCTTGATAATTCAAATCTCTCCGTTGAGATTTGCAATAAACTTTTCCATTGGTTTATTAACTATAATTTCAAGTTCCCTGTCAGCTAAAGATGGAATTTAGCTGATCTTTTTCTTTTTTAGGTTGGCATCCATCAGACAGTCTCCTTTATGGTTTACAGGTAAGAAAGTCACTCTTTATTGCAATATGCAGTCTTGCTGAAATAATTCAATTTATAAGGGATGGTGCATACACTTTTAAAAATATTTATTTAATGTCTCCTTATGATTCCTGGGCCATAGCCCTTAGTTTTCCAGCTCCTCCCTATGATCTCTCGCTCCATTTACTCAGGCTACTGAGTCTGTCAGCATTCATATCACGTCTGATGAAGAGTCATTTAGACTTAACATCAATTTGCTTTCTGTCAGTGGATGCTGTCTTAACCCGCTGTGATCTCCAGCACTTTTTTGTTTTCAGTTCAGCATTCACCTCAGGATGCTTAAAGTAGGGGATGAAGGAGTAATGTTAATTGAGGCACTGGCTTGCACTTTTAACAATTCATTAGAAACTGGAATTGTTTCTGTAAATTGGAGAGAGGTTAATATTCAAAAAAGACAGCAAATCAGAATCAGTAAGTTATATGTCCATTAATTTAACTTCACTTACTTAAAAGCCATGAGAGATCGTTAAGGGTACTCTGTGTGACTGCTTGGTATTAGAGACTCGCAGCATGACTTCTGGATTTGGTTGATTTGTTTGATATTGCTGGATGGTTTGACAGCCATTTGAACTTTCAGAATTATCTTGAAGGTGCTGCTTAATCTTTATCCAAGAAAGTCTTGGAAGCAATTTTTACCCTTCTTGTAGGTTTGATTGTTATTTAAGGAAGGTTTTTTTTTGTATGGTAACTGGTAAAGTCTCAGAACGAATCAATTTTGGGGCTGTTGCTCCTCATGAACTGCATTAATGTTTCAATCCATGGCATTGCTGATACTGTAAAAAGTTCACGGATTACGAAAAGATGGGTCAGAGTTGCAATCTGATATAGATACAATGAAGGAAATGAACCGAGATCTGGCTAGTGTCTATTAATGTAGCTGAGTACAGTGTAATGCATTTGGATAATATCAAGTCATGTATATATGATATTAAGTGTGGAGTTGAAGTTTGTTGACCGGAAAACTATATTGGCAGTATAGTACAGTTGTCTGAAATCACAAAATCAGTTCCGTGAGGCCACTGCAAAGTCATGTAGAAAACCAATGATCAGGAGGCAATATAGGTACAAGTTGACTCGGTACAAGTTAGAATACAGACAGCAAAGTTTTGTATTATCAAATTTGTGGATTTATGGAATCCCTGGCCAGGACAACATTGGAATACTCTGGTTTAGAGATTATAAAGACATAGATGAGTGTTTCAGCAGCGATGAGCTGAAGCGGGATGGAGACGTAAATGTTACAGAGGTGGGACAAAGAGGCCTTTGGAAAGGAGTGGATGTACATTTAGAAACTGATCTCAGGATTAAATCCACTGTTAAGATTGGGAACCATCTGGTTCAGCATCAGATAGTAGCCAAGGAGAAGGATGGAGTCTGTTGCTAGGGAACAACATTTTTGGCAGGGACCGAAGACTATGTTTTCCTTGTACTTGGAGGAAATTTCAATTCATTTAGTACTGGACGTCAAACAAGCAGTGTGATGAATCAGACAATGGAGTGCATGAGAGAGCTGGGTACTGTAAACATATATCTGGAACCTGACATGTATTTGTATAAAGTTGCCAAAGGACAGCATGTAGCTGACAAATAGGAGGGGATCCTAGTAAGGTGGACAACGGAGGAGTCATTGGCGGAAGACGGTGTGATTAGCCGTATCAATGGCTGCAGTTGAGGTAGAATAGTTTATAGGTAAGTCACATTGGATGTAATCTGGTCAATATTGTTTACCTGGACTTATAACAGACAGTCAGCTAAACATCCATAGGTAGAAAATTGTCACCAGTAAGTTTCAATTTGAAACCGTTAACTCATGGTGTACCATAGTCACTAGTGTTAGTATCTTTGCTATATGCTACTTGAATTGAAAGCCTTTATATAGGTGTTGGGCGAATGCATTGCAAGATTGGATGCATGACTACTCCACACATATCTTTGCATAATGGAGGAATGGGTGGGTGTTTAGCTTATAATGTTTAACTTGGAAAGTGTAGTGCTATACAATGGCAAGGTATAATAGTAAATATCTGAACGCACGCAGTACAAAGAATAAGGTAAATGAGTTTGAGATAGTAGGAACTGCAGATGCTGGAGAATCTGGGATAACAAGGCGTAGAGCTGGATGAACACAGCAGGCCAAGCAGCATCAGAGGAGCAGGAAGGCTGACGTTTTGGGCCTAGAAGGGTCTA
>NW_025975339.1:0-7987 GCF_021869965.1 Rhincodon typus
TCCAGGCCCAAAACGTCAGCTTTCCTGCTCCTCTGATGCTGCTTGTCCTGCTGTGTTCATCCAGCTCTCCACCTTGTTATCGTTGAAAAATGTCTGCTGTCCTGCCAGTAGCACTGACACTACAGTTAATGACATCCTCATTAACTGATCATGAGTTGTCCCTTCTGGTCCAACTCCAACTCAGATCACCAATACGATTTGTATAAGTGACAATCCCATCCTTGATTAAGTTTTCCTGATAGTCCCACAAATACCACTGACCTGATTATTAACAGCCAGAATTTTCACTTGAGAAAGCATTACCATTGATGCATAAACTTAGAGAAGTATGGAGATTTTGAACATAGGGCACAGAGTATTGCACTTATTAGGTCAAGACAGAACAGTGGGAATCCATAAGGTGCTAACTTGCAAATGATGGAGATGCACCTCCACTTGATATAAACATACAGATCATTCGCCTAATCTTCCTTGTTTAACCTGGTTAAACTTGCTACATAAATGAATGTTGCTGTATATTAGTAGACCAATTTTCAATAACAAGTGTTAAAGCAGCAATATTGCCAAGAAGTACCACAATCCGTGTACACACTATACTGGAATTGGTTTATCCAGTCTGATGGTTTCCAAGTACAACATATTCCACATAGATGCTTCATTGCTTGAACCCACTTTGCAGGTCTGTCCATATAATCATTGCACCATTATGGTGAATTGTGCTACAGTTGCGTTGCAGGAGAGCTAGAGGTGTGTGTGTGTGTGCGTGCATGCGTGTGTGTGCGTGTGCGTGTGTGTGTGTATATGTGTGTGTGTGTAAAATGGTCACATGAACCACCTCTCCATTTCTCCATTACCTATGTCTGTCAGGTCTCAATTCATGGTTAGGCATTTATAGTTGCTACACAACATTGTGATCCCTGTGGAGATCACTGCTTGGGATTGTGACTTTCAACAAATTAACTCAGTACCTTGTATCATAAGGTTTAGCTCTTAGAAGTTTTGCCACTAATTCCAAAACCTCTTACAAAACCCAGACATTACCATTAATGTTTAATTACTATTTTAGTTTAATTTTGATTGTTTTACTATTTTGTTAAGAGAAATTGTAGTGGAAAATGTTTGAAATACACCAGGAGCGTGCCATCTAAAAAAGGTTCACTTTTTATCCAAGCTCTTCTTGAAACTGAAGATAAGCAAATCCTATAATTGGATTGAATAAATTGAAAAGAAGGGAAGAATAACAGGCAAGTATAATGTCTTTGCAGAACGGAATGAAGAATGTTACAGCTACAGAGAAGGTGCAGGGAAAGATCAACTCTAATATATGAGAGGTGTATTCACAAGTCTGACAACAACGGGGAAGAAGCTGTTCTTAAATCTATTGGTATTTGTTGTCAATTTTTTGTATCTTTTGTGTGGGATTAAAACTGGAAAGGATGGTTGAGCTCTGGAGTTGCTACAATTAATGTTCCGACTAGAAGGTTTACTTGAGCATAAGACATTTTTCCAGAAGCTTTTGTTGAATTGTTTAGTGTAACACGAGACACCAAGGCTAATGCAGACAGTAACTGGGAAAGGAATTAAAGTAGATGAGAAAAGATTTGCTATTTCAGCACCCTTTTGCATCAGTCCTACTTGGATAATTTAGTGACCATCAAGATATATTGGAAGGAATAGAATGTTCCATTGGTTTTATGATATAATATTATTTATGGTGGATGAAAACAATAAAATTCCAGCTGTGCTAGCTGATGTCCTGAAACTGCCAAACCGTTGGTATACAAAACATAAATTGGAATGAGACTGAGGAGGTGATTCGCGTGGATTCTGTTTGACATTTGAAATATATCAAGTCCTATAGAAATGAGCAACGATGGGACTGAGCACATCTGAATTATGAATTCTAACAAAGACAAGACACGAGACAAGATTGCACAGCCTGTTTACACAATTGTTGTAAATTTGGAGCCATACTTAAATTTGCAGCTGTTTCAAGTCAACATGCCCAATGTAAGAAGAAAAAGCTTTTGTTCTGATGTTAGTCCAAAATAAAATAAATACATTTTTGGATGCCAGTTTTACACAGCCTTTTAATTTTCAAAAGATGCATCTTAATTCACCTCTTTTGAAAAATATGACTTGTAACCCAAATCTTCGCTTACCTTATCAGTAAGTGAACCTAAATGATCAGGAAACACTGTCAGGAGATAAATTGGGGTCTGACTAATTCCAGTGCAATATTATATTCAAAGGATTAACATTGTTGATCCAAATTCTGTTTATGAGAGTGAAAGGTAGTAGTTTAATGTACATATAAATGTTATTTAAGAACTTGCACTAAATTTTCAGTGCTTACTCTGTTCTGATGACATTAGATGGGCATACTTTATCCTTTGTTTATAGAGATGGAAACTATAGCTCCAAATCTAAATTTTCCATCTTTGGAGTTCTCCAAAGATTGTTTGAGTTTGTTACATACAACATTTTAATAAATCAGCAGTACTTTTCATTTTTGTGTATCCTTTACATTTGCTTCATAGATTATTGAGTACAACAAGTTACAATATGTGCATTGCATTATAATTAAGGAAATCCTTAGCAGATGCTGCTTGGTGCATTTAAGTTGTGAAAGATGTAGAATGGTTAATAAAACTGTCAACTAATTATTTTGATGTATGTTTGTTGTAATGAAGACACGCATGATAGCAATTACACCTTAGAATATGATGTTGATTCTGCTACTACAACTCTTGTTTCTGAGAACTTTGTAAGTCCAAACCCATTCCAGGGTTTGAGCATGCATAATCTAGGCTAACATTACAGTGCAGCACTGATAGACTGCTGCACTGGTGGAGAGTTTGGCTTTTAAATGAAATGTTAAACAGAGATCCTGTCTGCCTGGTCAGTTTAATATCAATGTTCCCACAGCTCTATTCAAAGAGGAGCAATGAAATATATGAACGTAGATCTTGGATGCAGGAGTAGGTCATTTGGCTCTTTGAGCCTACTCCTTCATTCAATAAGATCATGGATGATCTAGTTATGGTTTCAAGTCACATCCCTGTCTGCTGCTCCCCCTACTGCACTCCATAATCCTTTTTCCATTCTCTAACAAAAATTTATCTAACACAACCTTGAATAAATTCAATGGCCAAGCCTCCACTGCATTCCAGGGAACACACTTCTACACTCTAAAGACCCGCTGGGAAAAAAAAATCTCTGCATTTCTGTCTTCCTCTTCCACCTTCCTTTTGTGATGGAAACGTCTAATTATTAAACTGTGTCCTTTATTTCTAGTCTTCATCATAAGAGGAATCATCTAAACAGTTCCCACCCTCTCAATACGAATCAAGATCTTATATTTTTCAATGAGATTGCTTCCAATTCTTTTGAATTCCATTGGATATAGGCCCAAAATATTCACCACTTTTTTTAAAAAAGAAAGTCCTCCCACAGGAATGAGCTAAGTGAACCTACTCTGTCAGAGATAGCAGGAACTGCAGATGCTAGAGTCAGAGATAACGCAGTGTGGAGCTGGAGGAACACAGCAGGCCAGGCAGCATCAGAGGAGCAGGAAAGTTGATGGAAGAAGGGTCCTGACCCGAAACATCAACTTTCCTGCTCCTCTGATGCTGCCTGCTGATGCTGCCTGCTGTGTTCCTCCAGCTCCTCACTGTGAACCTTCTCTGTACAGCTTTTAATGAAAATAATAAAATAATGAAACCAAACTGTACAGTGCTCCAGATGTGGTCTCAGGTTCCTATACAAGAACTTTCCTGCTTTTATATTCCATTCCCCTTGCAATAAACACCATCATTCGATTTGCTTTCCTAATTAATTGTCATACCAACATACTAGCCTTTTATAAATCATGTACCAGGACACCCAGATCCCTCTGTATCACTGAGTTCTGCAATCTCTCTAGATACTGCTTTTCTATTCTTCTTACCAAAGTGCACAAGTTCCCATATACACACGTTATATCACATGTACTAAATTTTTTCCCCCACTCAATTCAGCTATCCATATTCCCTTACAGACTCTCCACATCTACTGGTCAGTACAATTTCCTACCTACCTTGACACCTGATCACATCATAATGTTCTATGTGTCCTGCTGTAACCTCCACAATAATGGATTCTGGCAATTTCCTTGTAGCAGATATAATGTTAATAGGTCAATAAATTCCTACTTTCTGTCTCCCTCCTTTCTTGAAGAAAGGTATTTTTCTTTCTCTCATGACCTATTTACCACTCTGCTGGGAGTTGAGACTCTAGGAATTTTTGAAAGATTATAACCAACGTATCCACTCTGCAGCCACTTTTTTAAGACCCTAGGATGCAGGCCATTAGGTTCTGGGGTCTTGACAGCCTTTAAGTCTAATTGTTATCCCAGCATCTTTTCCCTGGAGCTCCTATCCTAATGATATCCTTCCTTCAATCAACACAACAAAAAAATACACGATAATGGTCAGTTAACTTCTACACTGTTTCTGCAACCTCAGTCTGTGCCATTTTGATGTGGAGGTGCCAGTGTTGGACTGGGGTGGACAAGGTCAGAAATCACACAACACCAGGTTATAGTCCAACAGGTTTATTTGAACACACAAGCTTTTGCAGCATAGATCCTTCGTCAGGTGAAGTGAGCAAGAGAAGCAACAGAACACAGAATTTATAAGTAAAAGATCAAATGTTCACACCACTGATGAGGATGTATTAAACAAACCTAAGATGCTGTTTTATCTTTAATCAGTTAGGAGGTTTTAATTGATTAATATGTATATGTAAATCCCTGAATTTCTTTCAAGTCACTGCCCTGACAGAACTAAAGGTTTTATCTGTGTAAAGAAGAGGTGACATTTTAGGTCAGCTAATGCATGTTAGATGTGAGGCCTTGTTTAGAGTTTGTTTGTGTTTTGGTTTGGAGTCAGACTGGTTTTATTTCTAAGGTAGGAATTTATAAAATGCCACGTTGACTGACTGTCGATAAATTGTGTGCTTTTTGAACAAAATGGAACATATCTGCAAATGCAAATTCACCCCATTGATTTCGTGTGTGTGTGTGTGTGATTGATTGATTCATTCATTGTCATATGTACCAAAATACAGTAAAAAGATTTGTTTACAAGTGGTACAGGCAGATCACAGCAAGCAAAGGATGTACAGATCAAAAAGACTTAGAGGCATACAAGTTACATTGCAGGTTACATTATTTGAGGTTAGAGTCGATTCAACAGTCTGATAACGGCTGGAAAGAAGCTGTTCCTGAACCTGCCGGTGTGTGCGTTCAGGCTTCTGTATCTTCTGCCTGAACGGAGAGGTTGTAGGGGGTCATTACTGGGGTGCGATGAGTCTTTGATGATGTTGGCTGTCTTTACACAGCAGCGAGCCATGTAAATAGAGCCCATGGATGGAAGGTTGGCTTCTGTGATGGTCTGCGGTGTGCATACCACCTTCTGTAGTCTTTTATGGTCCTGGGCAGAGCATTTGCCATACCAGGCCATTATGCACCCTGACAGTATGCTTTCAATGGTGCATCTGTAGAAGTTGGTGAGGGATCTTATGGACTTGCCAAATTTCCTGAGCTACCTGAGGAAGAAGAGGCGTTGTTGTGCTTTCCTGACTGTTGCATTTACATGGGAAGTCCAGGACAGGTCGTTGGTTATCGTCACTCTGAGGAACTTGATGCTCTTCGCTGTCTTTGCAGCCTTCAACACTTTATCGATGACAATGAGCACCTCACCAAGACCTTTTCCACATCTTCACTTCTCGGCTTCAAACAACCGCCAAGCCTTAAACAGACCATTGTTCACAGCAAACTACCCAGCCTTCAGGGCAACATCAACCACAACACTATACAACCCTGTCATGGCAACCTCTCCAAGGCATGTCAGATCTTCGACATGGGCACTACCACCACCCCTCATAGGAACACCACCCACCACATGCATGGCAGATACTCATGAGACTCGGCCAACGTTGTCTATCTCATACGCTGCAGGCAAGGATGCCCGGAGGCATGGTATATTGGCGAAACCATGCAGACGCTACAACAACAGATGAATGGACACCACGCAACAATCGTCAAACAGGGATGTTTCCTCCCAGTGGAGGAAGCACTTCAGCGGTCAAGGACATTCTGCCTTGGATCTTCGTGTAAACGTTCTCCAAGGTGGACTTCGGGATACACAACAACACAGAGCTGCCGAGCAGAAGCTGATAGCCAAGCTCAGTACCCGTGAGAACGGCCTTAACCGGGATCTTGGGTTCATGTCGCATTACAGGTGACCCCACCACACTATATATTCTCACAAATGCACTCACACACACACTTTTCTCTCTCTCTCCCTCTCTCCCATACACACATTCACTCTCACCCCCTCACACACACATGCACACACACTGACTCTCCCCCCAACACACAGTTGCACACACATTCACACACATATGTATCTATGGGGTGAATTTGTATTTGCAGATACGTTCTATTTTGTTCAAAAAGCACACAATTTATAGACAGTCAGTCAATGTGGCATTTTATAAATTCGTACTTTAGAAATAAAACCAGTCTGACTCCAAACCAAAACACAAACACATTCTAAACAAAGCCTCACACCGAACATACATTGTCTGATCTAAGATGTCACCTCTTCTTTACACAGATAAAATCTTTAGTTTTCTCAGGTCAGTGACTTGAAAGAAATTCAGGGATTTACATATACATCTTAATCAATTAAAACCTTCTAACTGATTAAAGATATAACAGCATCTTGGGTTTGTTTAATACATCCTCATCAGTGGTGTGAACATTTGATCTTTTACTTATAAATTCTGTGTTCTGGGTGCTTCTTTCTGACTCCACCTGATGAAGAGGCTATGCTCTGAAAGAATAAGGTGTAGAGCTGGATGAACACAGCAGGCCAAGCAGCATCATAGGAGCAGGAAGGCTGACGTTTCAGGCCTAGACCCTTCATCAGAAATGGGGGAGGGGAAGGGGGTTTTGAAATAAATAGGGAGAGAGGGAGAGGCGGATAGAAGATGGATAGAGGAGAAGATAGGTGGAGAGGAGGCAGCGGAAAAACTGCTAGCCTCCGCCTCCTCTCCACCTATCTTCTCCTCTATCGATCTTCTATCCACCTCCCCCTCTGTCCCTATTTATTTCAGAACCCCCTTCCCCTCCCCCATTTCTGATGAAGGGTCTAGGCCCGAAACGTCAGCCTTCCTGCTCCTATCATGCTGCTTGGCCTGCTGAGTTCATCCAGCTCTACACCTTGTTATCTCAGATTTTCCAGCATCTGCAGTTCCTACTATCTCTGAAACAATATTAACCCCACTGCGAAGCCTCTTCTAAGGATGCCTACCCTGAAGAAGTTACCCTCCTCCCTCCGGACAAACCTCAGGGGATCTCTCTCCCACTGCAACTCTCTCGTAATCTCTTCGGCCTTGAAACTGCTCGACCATGTCCTGAAGCAAACCAGGTACTACAGCCACATCATCTTCCTTAGTACCTGCCTACGGAACCAGATCATCCCCAATGGACTACTGTCCACATTCAGGCCTTCCCAATATGGCCCCAACCGTGACAATGTCTACATTCATAGCATTGAGATCCTTCAGAAGCGTTTTTCCCTGCGACTCCTGAACCACACACTCGCAGCAATGCGCTGGCATCTCCGGGCACTACAATCAAGACGCAACTCCGCCCACTGCCAACGTTGACGCAACTCCGCCCACAGCCGACGCCGACATCACTCCGCCCACCGCCTCCACAGCCAGCAGCTCCAGAGGAGACAGCAACACTCAGCCCTGCCGAGTCTTCACCATCCCCCCAGACCTCTCCCTTACTGATGATGAACGGTCAGTCCTCAGTAAAGGGCTCCCCCTCCACCCACACATCAATGAATACCGGTCATGTTTGGACATTGAGCAGTTTTTCTGCCGCCTCCTCTCCACCTATCTTCTCCTCTATCCATCTTCTATCTGCCTC
>NW_025975340.1:0-7987 GCF_021869965.1 Rhincodon typus
ATAAGACCATGAGACATAGGAGCAGAAGTTAGGCCATTCAGCCCATCGAGTCTGCTCCGCCATTCAATCATGGCTGATAAGTTCCTCAACCCCATTCTCCCGCTTTCTCCCTGTAACCCTTGATCCTCTTGACAATCAAGAACCTATCTATCTCTGTCTTAAATACACTCAATGTCCTGGCCTCCACAGTCTTCTGTGGCAGTGAATTTCACAGATTCACCACTCTCTGACTAAAGAAGCTTCTTCTTATCTCTGTTCTAAAAGGTGTTCCCTTTACTCTAAGGCTGTGCCCTCGGGTCCTAGTCTCTCCTACCAATGGAAGCATCTTCCCAACATCCACTCTGTCCCACTCTGTCCAGGCCATTCAGTATTCTGCAAGTTTCAATTAGAACCCCCCTCATCCTTCTAAACTCCATTGAGTATAGACCCAGAGTCCTCAAATGTTCCTCATATGTTAAGCTTTTTATTCCTGGGACCGTTCTTGTGAACCTCCTCTGAACCCGCTTCAGGGTAGTGCATCTTTCCTGAGATATGGGGCCCAAAACTGGGCACAATATGTGTCAGATGGAGAGCAGGCATGATGAAATGGTGAGGCTGGTGGTTAGCCAATGCTGACATATGAGGATGAAGGACAGAGAAGGTTGGTTGAACATATCGGAAGGTTGGGGTGAAATCAATTTGGATGAAGGCCTGGTCAAACAAATCGGCGAGATGCAGCCTCCAGGCAACTGCTCTCATTTATACGTTGGGAATTTTTGTTGCATCGTTCCTCTTGGAAACAGAGAAAAATTGGAAATGGCACAGAAATGAGCAGAGTCACAAGTTTGCTGAGATACAAGTGAATGGAAATAAGGTCATTGCTGCTTAACGGTGAATTTTGAAGGTCCATTTAAAACTTAAGTGGAAAACCTTACTCAGTGTTAAGATTCCAATTTTTTTTTATTCTTACCATATATTCCCATTTTGTGCCCATTTGCTAAATCATTCCTGGGAGGGGAGAAATCTGCCTTATATTCTTGTCTTTGTCTCCATTTCCATTGATATCAAAAGTCTGCAATTAAAGCAAAAAGAGTACTCCATATTTTGGAAATCTGAGAGAAGAATAATCAAGAGGTTATACAACAAATGTAGAGACAAAAACGCCGTCTTTGAGGTTGATGACAATTTAATTTGTTAGTTTCACTTGAAAATTTCTCTTTGCTTTCCTGACCTGTTGAGTATTTGTAGTAGTTTCTGATCTAACAAACCCTGTTGTTTTAAGAAAAAAACAAAGTTGCTGGAAAAGCTCAGCAGGTCTGGCAGCATCTGTGGAGGAGAAAACAGAGTTAACTTTTCGGGTCCGGTGACCCTTCCTCAGAACTGATGGTGGCTGGGAAAACGTCAGTTTATATGCAGAAAATGGGGAGGTGGGTGGGGTAGGGAGTAAACGATAGGATAGAGCCCAAAGAGAGAGAAAGACAGTTGGACAGACAAAGGAGTTGCTAATGATCAGGCTGGAAGGGTGAGTAGTTGTTAATGGGGACTGTTAGTGAGTAACAACAGTGAGTGTGTAGTTGTTTTAAGTACCAAAGCCCTGTTCGTTCCAGGATCCACATGGATTTGCTGTAATTTTATGGTGATGGCCCCTTGGGGGAGGTTTATTCTTTCTATCATGGCATCATTGAAGGAGGGGAGGGCGTTTCATCATTTAGAAAGGTGACTTATAAACACCCTGCTACCTGCCATCTGTGCCAAAATTAACTCTGGGCGGGAAGACCCATGGACTAGCTGTGTGTGCCTTATTGAGAGACCCAACATCAGGAAGTTGGGGGCGCTGTGTCCCATTGAGAGACACCTACCTGCCCTTGCTGCTAAACCCCTGCACCTGTAAATCCTTCTGCCTTGATGTACCTTTGACCTGGCTCACATGTTGATTGGGGAACCTCTTGGGCCTGCCCGTTTGGCAATAGCCACCATTTCCATGGGGGCAGTGGAGACCAAAGGAGCTGTCAGCTAGCAGTCGTCTAGGTGGGAGTGGTAATTTCTGCCCTGGTCTCTTTAGTCACAGGGAAGCCTGTCATTTGTCACTTAAAAGGATCTTAATTCCACAAAACCTCCCTGATGGAGGCAATGCCAATGGAGGTGTTTCTCATAGGCTGTCCAGCAGGCAGCCATGAGCCCTGATCGGCATGTGTAATCCCCCTCCCACTTATTTTTGATTCCCCCACTAGAGGAAATAGTTTCTTGAAACTATCTTATCAAATCCTTTTCATATTTTAAATGGCACAGTAAGGTCATCCTGAATTTTATATACTCCATGGCGTACCAGCCTCGCTCATGCAATCTGTCCTCATTATGTAGCCCTGGCTATCATTCTCAGAAGCTTAGACTGGGATCCTGAACCTTCAGAGAATTTGATTTCCATTGGCTGAATGAATAGAGCTGAGTTGGGCGCACAAAGAATTAGTGAGTACAGTTCCAGCTTATCATCCCACAGCAGTCACCTTGTTTATTTGGAAAGCTGAGAGTGGAAATTGTAGCAGCTGTGTTATGATCCAGATGTTGATATAGGAGGTGAGACACAAATCACTGGATCTGGAAAGAGAGAGCCTGCAGGCAGGGGTATGGGGACCATGGAGATATAGAGCCAGAAAACAGGAAAAGAAGTAGGCCATTTGACCCATTGAGCCTGCTGTGCTGTTCAATATGATTATGGGTGATCCTCTCTCTCAATGCCATTTTGTTGCTGTCTCCTCTTGTCTCTTGGCTTCACCTCCACAGCCCTTCTGAGGTAGAGAATTCCACAGATTCTGAATGAAGAAATGTCCTCTTGTCTCAGTCCAAAATGGTGTACAACGTATCCTGAGAGTATTACATCTTGTTCTGAACCACCTGGCCGTGTGAAACATCGTCTCTGCATCCAGTCTATCCAGACCTGTTAGAGCTTTATACCTTCCAATGAGACCTCTTGTCATTCTTCATACAGACGCAGTCAACCCAATCTCATACCAGCCAAGAACCCAGTCTAATGAGCCTTTGTTGCAGTCCCTCTTTGGCAAGTATATCGTTTCACTGGTAAGGGACTGAAACTGCACAAAGTACTCCAGGTGTGGGCTCAGAAACCATGTTAAATGTCCTGCCACTCTTGGTAATAGTACTGGATTTTTTTTTTCTCTGATGTCAAAGCAACAGTGTGAATTGACCCAGAAACAGGATACCAATCTCTTGAAGCAGAACTCAGAAAGTTTGCAACCCATATACTGTCATCTTGCTGAAACTGAAGAAAGGGTCATTCTAGGTATTTGCCCCCATCCAGACCTAGCAACTGAAAAGACCTGCTGGCACATTTAAACAAGTTTTATAATAATGTGGTTCCCCAGAATTCTGCTTTGAACAAAGTAACAGAAGTCTGTTCATTGAGCAGCACAACCCTTTAAACCTGAAACTGATACACTTTCAACAAAGACTATTACTGAAATCTAGAAGGTTCGGGTTTGATTTTATCAAAGTTTTCAACATATTAAGAAGTGCAAATAGGATTAATGGAGGGAAATTACTTTCACTGGTTGGGACATCTCAGGCTAGAGGACATGTTCTAGAAAGCTTTTAAAGTTGAAATAAGGAAACGTTTAAACACATTAAAGGTGTTGGAAGTTTGAAATTTTCTTCCATAACTGACGATTAAGATGGCACTGAGATTCATAGATTTTTGTTAAGCCAAAGTGTTGAGAGATCTGAGCCTAAATTAGGTATATAGAGATAGGCCATGGGTCAGCCATGACTTTTTTGAATAGTTGGATAGACCTGAGGGGATGGAAAGTGCCCTGCTTTTTCACATGTTCCAGTAAGGGACATAGCTTATTTATATGACAAGCAGATTTTTGCCATGCTACCCGAAGTATTCCACCCTTATCTTTGTATAATTTATGTTTGGCCAACAATTTTATTCCCTTAAAGTATCGTAAACTTTTGCAGTTATTTCCTACATTTTCGGCAGTAAATCAGTTTCACATCTGTATTGCATTCTTGGGATCAAATGCATGCAAACAGAGGGAAATTGGAATGTTTAGGTCAAGTAGAATAATAATTTACTGAACGCGTCTGTATTAGAAATAAAGTTCAAGCACACGTTGAATAAAAGGCTACAAGCCACAGTTGCAGTAGGATTCTGTCACCTCTTCGGTACCCGCTACAGTTACCAGCCAAGCTCAGGCTGCAGCAATAGTGTGGTTTGTAATGAGATCTTCTGCAGTTGTCCAGATAGAACCCTCATGATTTGCTGGCAGATTACAGGTACTTTTTATGTGATTGGGCAACTCTTTATCTATGGCCATGCAGCCATTGTATGCACACTGATTTTTGTACTGTAGCAGAATTGGGACCATCTCCTGCATATAATGGGACTTCAGTCTATCACACAATTGCACCTTGACTTCAGTTTACCTTCAGGTCCGAGATGACTTTGTATATTTTGTTGGATGGTTGCCTTTCTTTGTAGAGACTGTAGGGAATGACAGGCAGATATTTGCAGCAGCAGAAAGTGAACAATTGCTTTTTCATTTTAGCACATTTCATTAAATCCCTTTGATGCCACCACAGTAATGCCAGCTTTCAGCAATGGACAGGTATTTCTGGTATTCTGCAACACTCCGTTGCAAGTACTTTGTGTCATATTTTGTTGGTGAGATAGGCAGCCACTTATCCAGTCTTCTGATTCCCTAATGTTCCCTCTGATGTATGTTCATCCTGTCAACTTGGGGAATTAGAATATTGTATTATCTTTCCTCCCAAACATAGCCTTTGAAGAGAAGGTTAACAACAGTGTTTGCAAAACAGATGCAGGCTTTTCCCAAATTGACTTGGATCTTCCAATGTCCAAATAGTCATTTCTGAAGTGTAGGTAGGATTTGTGTGTCAGCACTCTGCGGAATCCCCAATTAACCAATGCCAAGGGAATTGCACAGGAAATTGAAGATTCTCATGGACAATTCCCCTACACCTGGAACCCTCCAACAATATCATTTAAATCGGTACATTTGGAGGGTTCCATTGGCAGTTAACTTACCCAAGAAAAGTTAGAAGTTTAAATTCCTAATCTACCTCCTGGGTAACTATTAAACTGGCTTCCCAAGTTAACAATGTACATGCACACACACACCTACACCTCCCCCAAGCCACGTACATTCCTAGGTTCCTGACCCAACATCTCCTTGATCTTCCAGCACTTCCCCTCTTTTGCGGGGACACAACACCTTCCACTGCTGAGAACAGTCTCTTTTCCTGATATTACATCCACCCAACTCCACCACTGGACCTGACACCCCCCTTCCCTGCCACCAGAGCCAACCCCCCAACCTGGCGCCAGACCCAATGACTCCTTCCTGCTTGCTGAACATGACACCTATCCTAACTCTTCTTAACTGATCCCAATGTACCCCTGCCCACCTTGATCTCATATAGAGATTCTATCACTTGCCTGGCACCCTACCCACTTTGCGCATTGATACACTCCTCACTTGGCTCCTGGCACTCTACACACCTGGCACCCTAACCCACACTTCCTGTATCTTAGGAGCTGTCAAAGTGGCTAGCTGTGTTGCTGGACACTTACATCACAGGACAGAGCAACTACTGCAGTGTGGAAGAATCTGTGGTTTACCTTCCTCTAATTAGCCTGCATCACAAGGACATTGTTGGATTTAAGATACACTCCACATTGCTCAAGGAGTCATGATCGAGTCTCCTGCCAGAAATGCAAAGCTCATCTTCAGAGACAAAAATAGGAGCAAAATGGCAATCTGGTTATAATAGCTGGTCCTTAGAAAACCCAGCCCAATATCTTATTCTGGTGTTGTAGTCCTATTTTCCTGCATACATCTGGATGAAGTTAACCCATTGGGCTGAGGAAGAAAATCATTTGGGATGGTTCTTCCATATTCTTGTAATAAATGATTATTTCTACTTTTTCATTACTTTTAATGAATGCAAATTGAGGGTAGAATTTCATGTGTCTCCTGTGGTGAATTAGATGGTGGTGGGGGCATTTAATCAGGCTCGATAGTGGCAGTGGGGCCTCTGCCGTATTCTCAACACTCCCCTCATTTAGTCTGTGACAGGAACGATCAAGGATGACCTTAACCTATCTACTAACTGAAGCCCTTACAGTGTGAATTAATACATTGCAATGTTGTTTTTTGGTCCTGAAGCTCCAGGTGGGATGTTAGGACAGATACAAGTTGGCTGTTCTTTTGGAGGTGGCCTCTTTTAAAATTTGCACTCCATCCTCAACCAGAGTGGGTACTATGGAGCTGAAATGTTCTGTCTGTCTGATACATTTCAAAATGTAACAGAGATAGGTTCCAGACTTGATTTGCAAAATACAACAGACTGTCCTGGATGTTCTTGTGGCAGTCTGCAACCTCTCCTGGATGTTGCAGCCTTCTGTAACCAACAAGCAATCTTAGTTCCTTTACATGTTTTAATCATATGATAGCTGGTTGTTGGCACAGAGTGGGAACAAACCATATTTATAAAAATGTTTCAACCTCCTGCTGTCAAAGCCATCAAGATGCCATTGAAACAGATAGAGGTGTCTTCAGCATCTTTATTGCATATTGGGTTTCAGTAGACCTCCTTTGTGTTTGACAGTTTCTGCAGAAGAGACATCTGTTACTTACCCTTTTTTTTCAAGCAATAGTAGGTGTGAAGTTCTGAAATGGGACCTTCCCAGACATGTCCCTTGGAAATTCAATTTCAACACTTTCAAGCAATGTGAGGCTAATTGATTTCTGCAGCCATTTTAAATTATGGGGTCCTGACTGATTTGAAGGAGTGCTCTTTCTAATGAAAGTCCCAGGTATTAAATCAATTTATCTTGTCTATGAAATCCACCCCTTGCCTTCTTGATCCACTGCCATTAAACTGATGATTGCCCCGACTAACTTTTGTCATGTTAAAAGGTCCTTGATTTTGTAAATAGTTGTGCCTCATCAGATGTTGAAACTTTCCTTTCAAAGCTGCCCTTCATCACCCCATTCATCTGAAAACCCATCTTTGATGCCCGTGACCTGGTAAACTGCTGCCTCACCACTCATTTTCTTTTCCTCTTTGCTGTGCTTGAACCTTCTGTTGACTTCCAAACCCATGACCATCTCTCTCTTTCTCTGAAGTCACTTTTTAAGCCTCTACAATCAGACTCCTCCCCTTCTCAGTCAGTCCTAACTAAGTCATGGAGAATGTCCTCTGTGATGCATCATCCCTCATTTCCTTGTTAACCTTCCTGCAGCCTGTAACTGTAACTGTAACTGTGCATTCTTTCAGTCCTAAAACTTGGCCATTCTTTTAGTTTATTTGAGTCTCCACTCCTCTTGTTTCACACCGTTGCTCAGAATTCCTCTGAATCGCTATCATTGCTAGTTTCAATCTTGACCAACAGAAAGCAGTAAAATTCATCTGACAGCTGGTGACAGTAAACTGGGATACTTTAGGCTGGGTCAAAATTTCATATATCTACTACTAGGTTAAAGTATTTCAGGATTCACTGATGTTCACACTGCTGTTTATGGCACCCAAGATGCAGCATTGCATAGTTCACTGATTTGTTTTTAACACATAGCAAAATGTTGTAGCTTTAGTTAATGCTTTCGCTCTAATTAAAGGGTAGATGAACTTTGGTATGTGTAACTATTTCACAAATGACTCCACTGTGTCTAGGTGTTAAGAAAATTTCAGACCTGTAGTTATTTGCTTTAGTTTTCTTACTTTAACCACGTCTCTGTTTTAGTTAGCTTTGTGCCCTTTATTTCATCTGGCTAGTTTTATGCAAGAGCATGTAATTGAAGATTTATGGTTTGGTTGTCAACACAAGACTCACCAATGTGTTAGAGATAGTAGGAACTGCAGATGCTGGAGAATCTGAGCCAACAAGGTGCAGAGCTGGATGAACACAGCAGGCCAAGCAGCATCATAGGAGCAGAAAGGCTGACGTTTCGGGCCTAGACCCTTCATC
>NW_025975341.1:0-7985 GCF_021869965.1 Rhincodon typus
TCCTCTGATGCTGCTTGGCCTGTTGCGTTCATCCAGCTTTACACTTAGTTATCTCTAGTGAAATGTATGGTCACTTTTATCACTTATTGACTACAAACACTGTGTTTAGAACTGTGTCAGGAGCAGAACGACTGTGTTGTCACTGGGGGCACAATCAAAGTGGAGCATATCATCATGAAGCAAATAGCTTTCTGTTGGCATCGGACAGGGCAGAATATATTGGGGATATGATTGAAAACTCTTTACTCTGATCTCTTATTCAGTTGAGGCTTCCTGCAGCTCCTAATTCCTGTAGATAACAATGGGAAGATCATATTATAAAAAAACAAAAGATTCCATGAGTATATTAATTTCCATATAGAGATTTCTGATATTCCTACATCTGGCATGACTGTTGCCCACATGACAAACCCCAGGTAAATCTGAACACGGATAAGTCATTGGGCTGATCAAAATCATAGATTTGGTTTTGAATTGAGATTTTGCTCCCTTACACAAGTATAACAGATTATCACCATGGAAGTAGCGTTGGTTACCTGGGATGAAAAGGTCAGTAGAGCGGCCAGCAAATCACTTGGTCCACAGTCACAGAACCAATGGTTTTTCTGATGTCATTCAGGCAAACAAATAGTAGAAGTGAAATATTGCATTTATAAAGCATCTATCACAGCCATAGTATATTTCCGAGTGCTTATCAGAAAATGAAGAGCTTTAGAAATGTAGTTACCGGCATAATGTAGGCAATACAGCAGCCAATTTGCACACAGTAAACTCTGACATACAGCAGCGATAATGATCAGATATTGTATATTTTTTTGAGATTGATTGAGGGATAGATAAATTCAAAACAAACCAAGATGGTAACACTACTGTTCATCTTCAATATAATGTCATAGGATTTTTCACGTCCTCCAGACCAAACAGGCATATCCTCAGTTCACTGGTCTTAATACTGCACTAGAGAGTCCATTTTGACATGTTATTCAAGTCTCCAAGGAGAATCTAGTCATAAGTACAGTACTCTGACACTCCAAAATATTCAGCATGCATTTTATGGTTGTAGATTTCAATTATCTTTTGGGGCAGATGTCCCTCCATCTGGTTGTGTAGACAGGGGAATCTGTGAACAGGTCAGACTATCAACCATTAGCAACTCCAGTTATTGCCAGGAAAATAACATAGAAAAAAAAACTAAAGAGGAGTTTATATTCCCACCAGAGCAAAGCTGCTCCGTGGATGTTATAGACCTTTCCTTTCATACAAAGGTACAAATGGTGAAAACAGTGAGCATCAATGTTCCAATGACTGTAACATTAATGATTCTGAAGAGTTCACAAGGAAAAACAAAGATATCAATCACATAATAATATTGTTCCTTAAAATCTTTGGGGTGATACAAAATAAATTTTAAAAAGTTAAATTTGAATGCCATGATTCAGAGGAATGATAAAACTTTAATTTGGGGTAATGTTTAGGAGATTGGAGATGACACTGAAATTAAAGTATTTTTACCAAATTAAAATAGAATCAAGAGCCATTGAGCTCCATGTGGATAAACAATGTGTGAAGGGCCAAACAAGAGGAGGGGAAAATGTGTTTCTGAGGGATGTAGAATGTGATAAGCAATCCGACTGACAAAGTTATAAAACATGGTAAAAGTGATGTTCCACTTCAAAGATGAGCATGGGGTGTGGGTTAGTTTGGGGGTATGGAAGGGTGATGTGTGGGTAGCAGAGGTACAGAGTGGTTGGTGAGTACGCTGCCAGATGCATACAAACAGCAGCCATGAAATAATTCCCAATACTGATCTTCATCGAAGAAGAACAGTTGATATTGCTCACGTCAACTATTTCATTCCCAGAAAGAAGTTTGATGCTATAAATAACGCACAGTTAATTATAAAATTATTCCATCTGAAAACATATTGGGTGGAATGTTGTAGGGGCCTGGATGATGTGATCTATGGTGAGATTTGTAGCAGAATCACATGAGCCATCCAGCAAATCCCAGCTCCATGTCAGGAACAACTTGCTGCATTTTTTTATCATCTGTCAGGCAGTGAGGTGAGATTCTCAAAGGGCAGTGGTGAGTCGTCTATTATGGGGGTTAATTGCTTGTAAATGACTTCATTCACTGCAGATTTCACCTCATTAACACAGTTTTCTATGATAACACCCACAACTGACAATCCTCAACATAGAGGTCAGAGTTAGTAGCTGATGACTTCAGCTTACCAGTTACATTGAATGACCTCTATGTTGGACACTGGGCACCAAGATTTTCAGGGCAGGTTCCATGGATATGGGCCACATACACATCTCATCTCCACTGAGATTGGGATTTAACATATGCCAGCCTGTAATAACCCTCATGGTACATCTCCACTCCACTTACAGGACACTCTGCCCCTTGGGCTGCCCAGGTAACTCTCATTGTAACATTGCAGCGAGGACACTGTATGCTCAGGGACACTGCCCCCACTCAGGGAGTGCACCAGGCTGTATCCCCATCTAGAATGTTCCCTCACTTTCAGGGCACTCACTTACTCTGACCCTGGCATCAGGGGGAGCGGATTGGGACAGGTCTGTTGTGGGGCAGAGGGAGGATCAAATCAAGTTAGATGTGGGCAGGGTTTGGCCAAGTGGTATGGGAAGGAATTTGGAATGTTGGCTCAGGATGTTGGGGTGAGGGTGGGCGTTTGAGAATGAAGGGTCAAGTTTTGGGTCTGTTGAATAGTTATCCAGGAATTAGCCTATGGATAGGCTGGCTTTGTTTTTTTTTGAAGCTGAGGAGACTGAGAGGGATCTGACTGAGGTGTACAGAATTATGAGAGGAATAGACGGTGTAGCTGCTGAGAATCTTTTCCCCAAGGCAGACGTGTCTAAGACTCAAGGACATACGTTTATGGTGAGGACAAAGCATTTGTGAGGAGATCTGAGAACATTTGTTTTTTAACCAGGGGGTAGAAGACATATGGAACGTGCTGTCTGGGAGGGTGGTAGAGACAGGTACACTCACAATATTTAAGAAACATCTGGATGAGCACTTACAAGCCAGGTAATAGAAGGCTTTGAGCCAAATGCAAGTAAATGAGATCAATTTGGTGTTTGTTGGTTGGTATTGACATAGTGGGCAATCCTCTGTATTATCTGATTGAAATATAAATTTTTGGAAGGTTCCAGGTGTTGGGAAAGAACTGTGAGAATCTGCTACGGTGGGAATTCTGCAGGGTACCTTCCCATCTAATCTGGACCAATAAAGACCTAAAGAACTGCGGATGCTGTAAATCAGGAACAAAAACAGAAGTTGCTGGAAAAGCTCAGCAGCTCGGTCAGCATCTGTGAAGAAATAATCAGAGTTAATGTTTCAGGTCCGATGACCCTTCTTGAGAACCGATGGTAACCCGGCTACCATCAGTTATGAGGAAGGGTCACCGGACCCGAAACTTTAACTCTGACATTTTCTTCACAGATGCTGCCAGACCTGCTGAGCTTTTCCAGCAACTTCTGTTTTTGCAATCTGGACCAAAGACTGTCTGGTCACTGGGAAATCTGAGCCATTAACCTGACTTCAAAGGTGCTGCTTAATCAGATTTCCATCATTTTGTGCACTTATTGCAAAGTACTGTAGATACTAGAAAGTGGAGATAAAATTGGAAAAAAGCTGTAGGTATTCAGCAGATCTTTCAGAATCTGTGCAGAGAGCACGAAAGAGTTAAAATTTCAGGGCAATGATTCAATGTAACTGGGCTGGAGCCTCGTCAGTGTAGTATTTGTTAATGATTTAGTAAAAGTGGCAGAAAAATATCCAAGTTTACATACATAACAGCCAAGGAGATAGAGAGAAGAATGAAGACAAAAGAAATGAGGTACTGAAGATTGAGACTTCCACCTGACTTATGCCTTCTTCACCACCCTGTCTACATGTGACACTGCTTTCAACAAACTATACATTTATACTCCTAGGTCCTTCTGTTCCACAACAATCCTCAGTACCTTACCATTTACTGTATAAGCCCTACACTGGTTTGACTTTCCAAAGTGCAACAGCTCACACTTATCTGTATTGAACTGCATTTGCCAATCCTCAGCCCACTTCCCCATCTGACCAAGATCCCTCTGTAACTTTGGAAACCTTCCTTGCTATCAATGCTACCTCCTAATATTTTGCAAACATACTATTCATGCCTTTACATCCCCATCCAGATCTTTTATGTAAATAACAAATAACAAAGGTCCCAGCACTGACCCTTGTGGCACACCATTAGTCACAGGCCTCCAGTCTGAGAAACAACTTTCAACCATCACCCTCTGCTTCCGACCATTGAGCCGGTTTTGAATCCAATTAGTTAGCTTTCCCTGGGCCCCATGCAACCTAATTTATGTCTAACTTGTTGTGCGGATCCTTGTCAAATGCCTTACTCAACTAAAGTCACTTAGGATCATGAGACAGTATCATCCAAGAATGTTTCTTTCAGCAAAGTTAAGCATCCACCTGGCGTGAGCGATTGAGGAAAGGATCAAGAAGCTATTGTCAGTCAATGTCTAAAACTGAGAGCCTGGTGCTTAGAGCAGCAAAAATGAGGAAAATTCAGCATGGAGTTCGAAGAAATGGTATGTTTTTCAAAGAGAGAAGCAAATACTCTTGGTGCTCGACATTTACATTACAAACAATTACCTTGGAACACTTAACAGATCCAGCAGTATCTGTGGAGAAAGAAACAAAGTTATATTTCATGTTAATTACTCTCCATCAGACCTTATTGTAAACGGTGATCTACCATTACACCTATTGGCCAGTTATACTCCATTGACGACTTGACATACAAGACTATAGGCAAACTGGAGCAGAATTGGCTGTGATGCTGGCACTGTCGTCTGCATCCCCTATTAGGTAATTTGATCAATTACATGAGTAAGTAACAAAATTCCATTGAGCTGCGTCATTTTAGTTTTGATCCACGGTTCTGACCCAGTGACACTACTTCCAAGTCAAGATGATGACTGGCTTGGAAGGGAACTTGCAGGGAGTGGTGTGCCCATGTATCTGCTTCACCTATCCTTCCACATGGAAGTGGTTGTGGGTTTGGAAGGTGCTGTCTAAGGATCTGCAGCGCATCTTGTAGATAGTACACACCGCTGCTACTGAGTGTCGATAGTGGAGGGAGTGGATACTTGTGGATGTGGTGCCAATCAAGCAGTTGACTTATCCTGAATTTTCTGTAAATTGTGGAAAATAATCCCTGGTATTCATAAAGATATTCATTTAAATGATTTTAGTTTGGAACATTTTGTAAATCTAAAGCCTGATGACATTGTTTAGATCCAGGGATAGGGCTGCATATAGATATATTTATGAAAACATCTGTTTATTAATGTTACACACACCATCATCTCTGAATTATTGAATTTGTGACGCTTTCATACTTTTAACAAACAAACAAATTCTATTGCAGGAGGATAATTACTGCTAATAAAACATTGTTGGAGCAGTTTGGAAACTTCTTCAGTCAATATAATCAAATCTGAAACTGTTGCTAGAACGTCGGTAATAAACATTTTGGATTGGATATGGATTGGATACTCTACTAGCTGCTACATTTACACTATCACTCACAGTGAAAATAAATGAGTTCATAACATAACAATGTAAAAATACAAAACAGTACATGTCACCTCTGATTCTGAGCAGTCTTGTTTTCCTTCAAATGGAATAACTGCACAGAAATCAGCAGCATGGTCATGATCTGCTTTGTCCTGGCAGAACAAACCTCTGGAATTGGTTAACTTTGTGACAAAAAAGTGTTTTTTGAAAAAAAAGGGCAAAATCTTTCCAAAATATAGCATGCATTAACCAATCTTTGCAATACAATCTGCCTACTTATTTCACAGAGGCACAAGTCACAAACTACATTAATGGGTGTAGACATGGTGTAAGAACCATTCGGTGCATTTGCCACAAAATATTGCTTATCAACCTTTCCCACAATAGATACACATGATGCCAAGTCTGCACCAACGTTTATGGATCTTTCATACCAATCAAACACAAACCCAAACTGCAGCCTATGATCAACACAACAATAATAGTTCTGAGGGTGGGTCGCCAGACCTGAAATATTAACTCTGAGTTTTCTTCACAGATGCTGCAAGACTTGCTGAGCTTTTCCAGCAACTTCCATTTTTGTTCCTGCAGCCTATGATCATTAGCACAGTCACACCTTCAGGAGGCTTGACATATAAAGGTATAATGCAATGTATCCGTCAGATAGCCCATCATTTTCTGGCACAATACTGTCACATCACTGTTGGATAGCCACACAGTTGACATCAGTGGCCTTTTTACAAATGTTTATGCCATGTCCAATGTCAGGTCTCAGCCAGATTTTGGTGTTGTTCGCATTCAGCGGCAGAGGATGTAACATTTGCAATCAGTCAGCCAATCCTCTCATTTATGAGAGGGAAGCTCCTTGGTTAATGTCACAGATGTTCCTTATCTTGGTCATGCAGAACAGTAACAACTTGAAGAAGGGATTGACCTTGACAGCAGCTGGCATTGCCATCCCTAAGGTCGGAGTTGGCTGCAAGGTGTCTTTACAACAGATGTTGCCAATCTGTAATGTGATCCATGTTGACCTGCAGCATTAGATCGAGTTCTCCGAAGGAGATGGAAAGGTAGATGCCTCAAGAAATTTGGATATGGTTCATGAGCTAATCATAGGCGTAATAGTCATCTGATTCTTTCACCTGGCTGTGTCTTATTAATCCTGTATCAATTCAAATGCCATATCCACGGCATTTCAACATTGTTTACTTTTAGCATTTTAACTTTTAAAGGTGGAACTGTACCTGTCATGAAACGATTTAATGAGATACCTGAACCTCAACAGTGGTTTGTAATCAAGGAATTCCTGCTCTTCATGCCCTTGTTTTGCTGCAATCTGAGAAATTAATAAACATTTGGCCTGATCTTGTTCTGAGATATTGACAGCTCCCTCTAAGAAGGTATATTGTAAACCCACTATAATTTCTTTATATACTGCACACAGTTTGTAGCCACTGTTTAAACAGTTGACTAGAAATCAAATGTGCTGTACTCAGCCTCTCAGTGAATACAATCTATCAATCATCTCAGCTTCAAATAGATTGCACATATTACAGATTCACCAATCTTACTGCATGACTGGTACATTGAAGAGAAAAAGAACAGATCTAATCTAATTGTCAGTGTATCACCTTCGTAAATTTCCATAGAACATAATTCTTAAAAGGCTCGACAGAGTCAATGCTGAGAGGATGTTATCCCTTATGGGAGAGTCTAGGGTCAGAGGGCACAGTCTCAGAATAAAGGGGCACCAACTTAATACTGAGGTGAGGAAGAACTTCTTCTCTCAGAGGGTTGAGTGTCTTTGGAACTCTTTGCCACATAGAGCTATTGGGGCAGAGTCCTTGTATATATTTAAGACTGAGATAGATAGATTCTTGATTAGTCGGGGAATCGAAGGCTAATGGGGAAAACACAGGAAGGTGGATGAGAGGAATGCCGGATCAGCACGATCCTATTGAATGGTGGAGCAGGCTGGAGGGGTGGAACTGCCTACTCCTGTTCCTATTTCTTAGGATCTTAAAGTCTTAATATAATTTATCCTGTCTTCACTGAAAAATTACAAATGTATATGAGGTAACTACAAACATTGGAACTGCTGATTGAAAGTGTATTCAGACTAAATAGGTCTAGTCCTGAGTGGTTTCAAAATTCAATCAGAGATAGTAGGAACTGCAGATGCTGGTGAATCCGAGACAACAAGGTGCAGGGCTGGATGAACACAGCAGGCCAAGCAGCATCATAGGAGCAGAGAGGCTGACGTTTCGGGCCGAGACCCTTCATCGGAAAAGGGGGAGGGGAAGGGGGTTCTGAAATAAATAGGGAGAGAGTGGGAGGCGGATAGAAGAGGGATAGAGGAGAGGATAGGTGGAGAGGAAACA
>NW_025975342.1:0-7985 GCF_021869965.1 Rhincodon typus
GAAGGGTCTAGGCCTGAAACGTCAGCTTTCCTGCTTCTCTGATGCTGCTTGGCCTGCTGTGTTCATCCAGCTCTACACCTTGTTATCTCAGATTCTCCAGCATCTGCAGATCCTACTATGTCTGAGTCATTCTGGCTGTCAGGGCAGTAAATTCAAAGAAAATGAGAGGCAGTTCCGATCACATCACCCCCACAGACTGTGGGGAATCAAACCGAGAGAGTGATGGGAGAAAGGTTGCATATTCCAGGAACAGAAAGCTGGGTAAATCGCTAGCCAGGCCACTTAAAGCAAATAAGCTTTGGCAATTTAAAGAAGTATGTGATTCTAGTCCAAAACACCATTTCTTGTGGGAGACAAAGAGAACACAACAGGAGTTAAAAAATTCTGAAGAGTCTTGTCAGACTTGAAACATTAGATTTGTTTCTGCACAGATGCTGCCAGACCTGTTGAATTTCTCCAGCACTCTGTTTGTTTCAAATTTCCAGCATCTGTGGTATCTTTTGCTTTTAAAAATCGTCCCATCTCATTTACGAAATGAAACAATTCTTCCTATTTCAATGGAACTAACATTAGATGATTCTGGTTTTCATTTAGATTCTGCCATGAGTCACTATCGTTAAGTGTGGGACACTACACGGACTGCTTGGTCCAGTGTAATAGAGGAAATCCACTTCCTGGTCTAACTAGAACAGTCTCTTGCAGTAAATAAGAAATTGATTATTACATGTTAGTAACTAGCTACAGGTTACATTAATTCAATAAACATTGTTACAGACATTTTGAAAAGGATCAGATGTTAGTCTCACTCCTTAGGAATCCTAAACTGTTCTGCCCACAAGCCCATACATCATCGTAATATTCCTCAGACTTAAATCCTTTAGATACAGAGACAACATATGGGTAAAGCTTTTTCAAGGGGTTATGTTGACCACACACTTGTCATTGCAGGACAAGTAGTAATTGTTTCAATCTCAACAAGTCAGCAGCCTGTCTCTTCAGAGATGATGGGCTGGATTTTCAGTGTGGAACCCCAGACTAACATGATGCTGTTTTGAAATCTGAAGCTACTAATTGATTAGGAGGTGAGCTTGGAGCTCAATTAGTAATGTCAGTTCCTGCTTGCAGGTGGAAACCAACTTTAGAGTATCATGCTCAAAAGCAGATAGGGGAGGTGATGGCCTAGTTCTATTATTGCTGGGTTGTTAACCAGAGACCCAGGTAATATGCTAGGGACCTAGGTTCAAATCTTGTCATGGCAGATGATTAGAATTTGAATTCAATAAAAGAAAATCTGAAATTGAGAGTCTAATGATGACCATGAATCCATTTGTCAGAAAAACCCATCTGGTTCACTTGTGTCCTTTAGGGAAGCGAACTACCATCCTTACCTGGTCTGGCCTACATGTGACTCCAGACCCACAGCAATGTGGTTGACTCTAAACAGCTCTCTGGACAAATTAGGGATGGGCAATAAATGCTGCCTAGCCAGCGATGTCATCGTCCCAGGTACAAATTTTAAAAAGAGATGGTACCCATGACTGAGCTTGTTGTTGTCTTGCAGAATGAAGCAGGCAAAAGATTAGGAGGCAAGTTGCCCTCACACAGCGCAGCCAAGTCATTCAGGGTTTTGTTCTTTCATTAATGCACCTTTTTCATAATCTCCCCTTTGGATATACCCTTTTGTCCCTCCCTTTCCTGTTAACAAGCTGTTTAAGTGGTTTAACCAGCCCTAAAAAATGGAAAGAACTGCGGATGCTGTAAATCAGAAACAAAAACAGAAGTTGCTGGAAAAGCTCAACATGTCTGGCAGCATCTGTGAAGAGAAATCAGAGTTAACGTTTCGGGGTCCAGTGACCCTTCCTCAGAACACCCTGGAGGTGAGTGGGTTATTGGAAACTCCCAACCCCTCAGAAAACTGTCATGCCAACTGAGTTGCTCTTTTCAAGATGCAATCCCACCCATTGGCCGTTTCATTCCAACTCCCATTTTCTAACCTTGTCCTGAGAATGGTGAGTCGTTGCTATGGTAGATCATCTGAATCAACCTGTGATTTCTTTTTTCTTCCCTTTTCTGTTCATTCATAGGATATTGGAGTCACTTGGCCTGGCCAGCATTTTGTGGCACATGGTTTTAACAAACATGTTGCTGTATGGTCTGGAGTCACAAATAGACCAGACCAGGTAAGAACAGCAGATTTCCTTCACTAAAGGGGATGACTGAATGTGATGTGTTTTCTCCAACAATCAACAGGAGTCTCAGGGTCATATTAGACTCTTGATTCCAGATTTTATTGAATTCAAATTCCCCCGTGGGACTTGAACTCAGGACCCCCAAGCATTACCTGTACCTCTGGATTAATAATCTAGTGGTCATACAATTAGGTCATTGCATCCCCGTGTTCAGAGATGTTGTGACACACATCTGGTATAGGTGGGACTTGTACCATGCTTCCTGGCTCAGGTAGAGACATTATAACTGTCCGACAAGAGCCATTCATTTACCAGGGTACAGTTCTATTACCTCCCCGATGCATATTTGTTTTCAGTTGTGAGTGCCGGCCAACACTGTCCCCAAATCACTCCACGAAGAAAATTACGTCGGAATTTCATCATCACAGCCAGACATTAATTTTAATGTACACCATCCAAATTGTGGCAAGTGTGTTTCTTCAGTGTCGTTGGGTCAAAATCCCAGAATTCCCTTCCTAAGGGCATTGTGGGTGCAAGTACAGCACAGGGACTACAGCAGTTTAAGAAGGCAGTCAACCAATACCTTCTCAAGGGCAACTAGGGATCACCAATAAATACTGAACTGTCCAGCCATTCCCACATCCCATGAGTGAATATGAAAAAAAGAACGGACTTCAGTGAAGCATTCAACAAGGTTCTGCATGGTACACTGGTTAGTAAGGTTATATCACTTGGGATCGGGTGGTGGGGGGGTGGGGGTTGGCATTAGCCAATTGGATACAAAATTGGCTTGACGGTAGTAGACAGAGTGTGGCGCTTTTCAGACTGGAGGCCTGTGACCAGCGCTGTGCCACAAGGATCGGTGCTACGTCCACTGCTTTTCATCAGTTATATAAGTAATTTGGATGTGAATATAGCAGGTATGGTTAGTAAGTTTGCAGATGATACTGAAATAGGTGGTATAGTGGAGAAGGTTATTTCAGAGTACAACAGGACCTTGATGAGATAGGCCAATGGGCCAAGGAGTGACAGATGGAGTTTAATTTAGATAAATGTGAGGTGTTGCACTTTGGTAAGGCAAACCAGGGCAGGACTTGTACAGTTAATGGTAGGGTCCTGGGGAATATTGTTGAACATAAAGACCTTGGAGTGCAGGTTCATAGTTCCTTGAAAGTGGAGTCGCAGGTAGACAGGATGGTAAAGAAGGGTGTCGGCACAACTGCCTTCATTGGTCAGAACATCGAGTATGGAAGTTGGGACATTGTTGCAGTTGTACGGGACTTTGGTTCGGCCACTTTTGGAATACTGCATACAATTCTGGTCTCCGTGCTATAGGAGGGATGGTGTGAAACTTGAGAGGGTGCATAAAAGATTTACAAGGATGTTGCCAGGGTTGGAGGCTTTGAATTATAGGGAGAGGCTGAATAGGCTGGGGCTATTTTCCCTGGAGTGTCGGAGGCTGAGGGGTGACCTTTATAGAAGTTTATAAAATCCTGAGGGGCACGGACAGGGTGAATAACCAAGGTTGTTTCCCTGGAGTGGGGGAGTTCAAACTAGCTGGCATAAGTTTAAGGTGAGAGGGAAAATATTTAAATGGGACCTGAGGGGTAACTTTTTAGTGCAGAGAGTGGTACGTGTATGGAATGAGCTGCCAGAGGAAGTGGTGGAGCTGGGTATATTTACAACATTTAAAAGGCATCTGGATGGGCGCGTGAATATGAAGGGTTTAGAGGGATCTGGGCCAAATGCTGGCAAATGGGACTAGATTAATTTCAGATATCTGGTCAGCATGGATGAATGGGACTGAAGGGTCTGTTTCCTTGCTGTATGATTCTGTGAGGGTATAACTCTAAAGGCTGATTTTCACCATGCTGAGACTCCTCCATTTCCTGCCGACTTTAAAATCCTTTAATAAAAAGAACAGGTGGACAAGACGTTGAAAATATCCAAAGCTGAGACTGGCTGATTTTTTTTTTCATAGAATCCCTAGAGCGTGGAAAGAGCCCATTGAACTCATCACGTCCACACTAACCCTCTAAAGATCATCCCATTCCCAACCCTGCCATCCCTGCATTTCCCATGGCGAATCCACCTAATCTTTGGACTGTGAGGGAAAATGGAGCACCGGAAGGAAACCCTTGCAGACATTGGGAGAGTGTGCAAACTCCACACATTCAACCAATGCTCGAATCAACCCTTTGTTCCTGGCAGTGGGAGGCAGCAGTGCTAACCACTGAGCCACTGTGCTGCCCTAGGCTTAAGCTTTTTAGGGTTACAGGACCAAGGTGTGTAAATGGAGTTAAGGTACAGATCAGTCATGATGTAAATGAATAGTAGAGTAGACTGGAGAGACTGAATGTCCCTTTTGTAACTGTGTACCTAGATATCCTACATTGCTCAACTTCCTTGGATTCAAGGAGCATTTCAGCTCCTGCAGTGATGCACTTTGTCTCCTCTTGACTGCTCTGGTTTATATAATGGTTTTATGTTTAATTTTGATGGAGCCAAGCTGTGGCAGAGGAAGAGGGGGGTAAATTCCCTCTGCCCTTGCTTTTACAGGGTTTACATTGAGTGCCCAGAGGGTACAGGAAGCTGAGCGTGATATTGGGCACATTTTCAAATCACAGCACAAGATGTGATGAGGGAAGTTGTCCAAGTTAATTTTGTATTCATCAGGTTCGGAGGTGGTAGTGTTGTGAATTTTAGGCATCCACTCGAATAAAGTATTACTGGATCAATGTGCCCCAGGTTAAAGCTAACAAAATCTAACAGTATACTTTATCTCCAAACATTTACGAATCCCCTGTTCACATCCCCCACATAAAGTTAGTCGTGTGGCCTCTGAGTGTTGTTGGCAGATTGCATCAAATTCTGGATAATTTTGCACTTATTAGAAGCTGGGTATGAATCTATGCCATATACATGCAGGCCATTTGGCATCTTCAGCCTGATCTGATTCTGGCCTCCGCCACATATTCCCACCCCGCCCCCCCACCCAACCATAACCTTTACTCTCCTTTTGAGAGTCAGGAATCTACCTCCCTCTGCCTTAAAAACATTCAAATGGCTCTGCCACCACTCTGTGGAGAGGAGAGTTCCAGACAGGCTTGGTGATCTTAAGGCATTCGAAAACCCAGGTGGAAAATGTTGAACACTCGGCAGCTGAACTTCACAAGCTCATTGCTCCTTTCCATGTGATGAAGGTAAAGACCTAATGGTCTGAGTGCTTGCCTCTATGTCAGTCCATGCAATGTATACTACTAGCTCTGGGAGTTCTCATTTAGCCAAAGGTTTCGACATTTCTTAACAACTCTAATTACACAGTTATAAGTTTCAGTCTGGTCTCCATGCTTTCTGACTGTGTAGGAGACAGAGGGTGGTGGTGGAGGGTTTTTTTTTTGAATTGGAGGCCTGTGTCCAGCGGTGTCCCTCAGGGCTTGGTACTGGGTCCACTGTTGCTTGAGATTTATATAAAACGATTTAGATGAGAATATCTGAGGCATGGTTAGTAAGTTTGCAGATGACACCAACATTGGTGGTATAGTGAATGGTGAAGAAGGTTATCGAAGATTACAAAGAGATCTTGATCAATTGGGGTCAATAGGCTGAGGGGTGGCAGATGGAGTTTAATTCGGATAATGTGAGGTGTTGCATTTTGGTAATATTAACAAGGGCAGGACTTATACAATTAATTGTAGGGCCCTGGGTAGTGTTGTAGAACAGAGAGACCTAGGGGTTCAGGTACATAATTCTTTCAAATTTAAGTCACATGTAGACAGGGTGGTTAAGAAGGCATTGAGCACACTTGCCTTCATTGCTCAGATGTTTGAGTATAGGAGTAGGAACGTTATGTTGTACAGGACATTGATATGGCATCTTTTGGAGTACTGTGTACAGTTCTGGTTGCCCTACTATAGGAGAGATATTATTAAATTGGAGAGGGTTCTGAGAAGATTTACCAGGATGTTTCTGGGAATGGAGGGTTTGACGTTTAAAAACAAGCTGGGACCTCTTTTTCACTAGAGCATAGGAGGTTGAAGGGTGACCTTTATAGAGGTTTGTAGAATCATAAGGGGCATAGATAATATGAATGACAATGTTTTTTTTCCATAGGGTGGGGGAGTTCAGAACTAGGGGGCACATTTTTAAGGTGAGAAGAGAAAGATTTTAAAACGGCCAGGAGGGGCTACTTTTCTATACAGTGTGTTTAGTGTGTGGAATGAACTGCCTGAGAAAGTGTTGGATGTGGGTACAGTTACAACATTTAAAAGATATTTGGATAAGTACATGAATAGGAAAAGTTTGGAGGGATATGGGCCAAATGCAGACGAGTGGGACTAGTTTAGTTTGGGATTATGGTCGGCATGAACTGGTTGGACCGAAGGGTCCGTTTCCCTATCTGTACGAGCCTGACTGAGCAGAGCAAATATATAGCACAGCACAATAGTAGCAGTAATACTGAAGGTAAAGTGGATATCTTTTATACTGGACCATAAACATGTCACAATGTAATCTAACTGTGTTAAAAAGTACTCTGCCTAGTCTAGAATGTAAGCAATAACAGAACTAAATTCTGTATCCTCCAGCACGAAAATCCAATTGGGTCACTCTGATGAGCTATCACTGGGGTGACAACATTCAACGTACCTCACAGTAATGCTTCGTCCACAAATCGCCAACTCTGATTGGACTAATTCTGGGAGATTTTGTCATGTGATCACCAAACTACCTAGCAACCGCCCATGCATCCACTTATTGTCACTTCCTTAGTGTGGCTTGTTAATGTTTTGTCTCAGTTTAAACACTGCTTTGTGAATGCAAACGGGAACCTACTTGTCCACTTTCGGTAGGAAGGATATAAACTATACTAATTAAATGGAGAGCCCTTGCAGACCTTGAGTGGTTCCAAGAGATCTGGGTGTCCAGGCAAATGAATCACAAAAGATCAGTTTGCAGATTTGACCCCCAGGTAATGTTCTGGGGACCTGGGTTCAAATCCTGCCATGGCAGATGGTGGCATTTCAATTCAATAAAAACCTGGAATTAAGAGAGTAATGATGAACTATTGTTGATGATTGGGAAGAAAACCCATCTGGTTCACTAATGTCCTACAGAGAAGGAATCTGGCGCACATGTGACTCCAGACTCACAGCAATGTGGTAAACTCTTAAGTGTTCCATGGGCAATTAGGGATGGGTAAAAACCAAAAGAACTGCGGATGCTGTAAATCAGGAACAAAAACAGAAGTTGCTGGAAAAGCTCAGCAGGTCTGGCAGCATCTGTGGAGGAGAAAACAGAGTTAACGTTTCGGGTCCGGTGACCCTTCCTCAGAACTGATGTTGTTGTTGTAGGGATGGGTAATGCTGTGTTCTTCCAGCTTTCTGTTTGTCTTGCCTTGGATTCCAGCATCTGCAGTTTTGTTTGTCTCTGACATGGGTAATGAACGTTGGCCTAGCCATTGGTGTCCATATTCCATGATTGAATCTATTTAAAAGTATAAAAAATGACTAGGAAAGCAAATGGAATATTGTTATAAAACTGGGAAGTTTTGCACAACTGGATCAGGGTTTAAAAGACACCGTACCTGGAATACTGAATACATCCATCTTCTGAGATAACAAGGTGTAGAGCTGGATGAACAAAGCAGGCCAAGCAGCATCAGAGGAGCAGGAAAGCTGACGTTTCGGGTCCTCTGATGAAGGGTCTAGGCCCGAAACGTCAGCCTTCCTGCTCCTCTGATGCTGCTTGACCTGCTGTGTTCATCCAGCTCTACACCTTGTTATCTCAGATTCTCCA
>NW_025975343.1:0-7985 GCF_021869965.1 Rhincodon typus
CTTCAGAAATGAAGAAGAGTCTAGGCCCGAAACGTCAGCCTTCCTGCTCCTCTGATGCTGCTTGGCCTGCTATGTTCATCCAGCTGTACATCTTGTTATCTCAGCCATGTGATAATGACCAGATAATCTGTTTTCATGATATTAATTGAGCAATAAATATTGGTCAGGTGACTAAGGATAACTTCCCAGTTCTTCTTCAAAAATCTTTTGCCTCCATTACAGCAGGCAGATGAGACCTAAAAAAAGAAGGCTTAAGATAGAAAGAAAAGAAAAGGCAGGAAATAAAGGTTCTCTTCAATAATGCTGAACTATTATTTTGGCTGCAAAATCCAAGCAATTAAAGATTAAGCCGGTGCAGAAACCAAACTTACAATTTTTCCACTCAACCACTGTTGCAGAATTTTATTTTTCTCCTGTCTCATCCAGAAGATACTGGGGTTAGAGCCATTAACACTTCGGGTGTATGTAAAGCTAGGAAGGATATTATTAAATTGAAAAGAGTGCATAAAAGATTTACCAGAAAGTTACCATAACTGGAGGATTTGAATTGTAAGGAGAGGCTGAATAGGCTGGGGCTTTTTACCCTGGAGCGTAGGGGATTGAGTGGTGACGTTATAGAGGCTTATAAAATCATGAGGGGCACAGATAAGGTGAATAACAAATGTCTTTTCCGTAGGGTAGGGGAATTCAAAACTAGAGGGCATAATTTAAGATGAGAAGGGAAAGATTTAAAAGGGACCTGAGCGGCACGTTTTCCACGCAGTGGGTGGTGTGTATGTGGAATCAACTGCCAAAGGAAATGGTAGATGCAGGTATTGTTACGACATTTAAAAGACATTTGGACAGATTCATGAATAGAAAAGGTTTAAAGAGAAATGGGCCAAACACAGGTAAGTGAGGCTAGTTTAGTTTGGGAAGCCTGGTTCGGCATGGACGGGTTGGACCAAAATGTTTGTTTCCGTGCTGTATGACTCTATGACTTTATTTAAAAAGACACGAGGATTTTATGGAAAATGAAAGCAAGGACCTTATACTAAACCTTTGAGAATACATTGGCTAGGCTCCAGTGGAGAATTTTAAACAGAGATTTTATAGAGATGTTCAAAATCTTAAAATATTTTAATAGAATAAATGGAATGAAATTATTGCCAATGATATAAGGATCAGTACAGGAGGGCACAGATTTAAGATAATCGGCAAAAAATCTCGGGGCCACATGAGAAAAATGATTCAAATTGTGGCAAATAGTTATGAACTGGAATTCAAAAGGGCGTGGAAGTAGAATCAGTCATAAGTTTCAAAAGATGTATTAAATAATTAATTGAAACCAAAAATTGGTGGCCTGTTGTTCCAGGGACATAATGGGGAGTAGTTGAGTGGTTTAGAAAAATAAAAGCAAGAGTAGGCTATTCGCCCTCTTGAGCCTGCTCTGCCATTCAGTATGATCATAGCTGACCATCGTGCTCAATACCCTAATCCCACCCTGCCCCCAATCCCTTTGTCCTTATAGGCACAAAAGCTATACCTATCTCCTCCTTGAAAACACGTATTGTTTTGGCCTCAATCACTTTCTGTGATAGTGAATTCCAAGGGCAATCTATTCTCTGGGTGAAGAGATTTCTTGTCATCACAGTCGTAAAAGGTTTACCCCTTATCCTTGAGCTATGACCCCTGCTTCTGGACTGTCCCACCATTGGCAACATCCTTCCTGCTCTAACCTGTCTAGTCCTGTAAGAATTTTATATGTTTATAAGAGATGCTCCCTCATTCTTCTAAGCTCCAGTCAATAAAATCCTAATTGACTCAATCCCTCCTCATACGTGACTGTAGACCCAAAGCAATGTGTTTGACTCTTAACTGCCCTCTGGGCAATTAGAGATGGGTAATAAATGCTGGCCTGGCCATTGATGCCCTTATCATATGAATGAATTTTAAAAAATTACTTTCAGTGACTGGTGCATGAGGACACCCAAGTCTCATTGAACATTCCCCTGTCTCAATTTGCTGCTATTCAAATAATAATCTGCCTTCCTAATTGTCCACACTGTACTGCATTTGCCCACTCAGCCTGCCCAAATCACACTGCAACATCTCTGCATTCTCCTCACAGCTCACCGTTCCACCCAGCTTTGTGCCATCTGCAAATTTGAGATTTTATATTTAGTATCTAGATCATTTTTTTCATTGAACAAGCACAAGCACAATGGGCCGACTAGCTTCCTTCTGCATTGCATGATTCAATGAAATGTTTAGTGATTGACAGAAACCACAAAATTGGATTGCTAATTTTGTACGTATTCTCGCTATTTTGCAGTGTGCAGTGCGAATCGCCAGAATGGTTGCTTATGTTAGTGCAGGCACTGTAGAATATCTCTACAGCCCAGATGGCAGCTTCTACTTCTTGGAACTCAATCCTCGCCTGCAGGTTGAACATCCCTGCACAGAGATGGTGGCAGATGTCAACTTGCCTGCTGCCCAATTACAGGTAAAATATAGAGCAATTTGTGTGGTGGAGTTTGAGTCTATGCTTGTGTTGGTCTGTAAAGGCTTGTATTCAATGGTTTTAAAAATTTGCTAGAAAGTCATTATCTCGAGTACAGGTTCCTTTAAAATATTTGGAAACCAGAACTTTACAAAGTTTGATATAGAGTTACAAGTTTTTTTTATTAGAAATGAAACTTTTATTGGGAAATACATAACTTTAATTTGTATACAATTAGTTTGATTTTTGGTGTTGTTGCAACTATTTACAGATTGGTTATAGAGTTGGCAAAATGAGAAAGCAATGAACATCTTGTTCTGCTTTCATCTTTGTGCCTTCTTCCAAATGTGAAGTGTAATCTTCGATAAGAATGAAATCTTCAACAACAACCTGTATATTTATTATCATATATTTAAATTGTCTTTATAAATTTATTTTGTTGCCTTCTCAGGGACATTATAGAAGAAACTATTGTTTCTCATCATATGAGATATTCGGGCAAATATCCAAGAAATTGGTCAAATTGGTAAAATTTTGAGATGCATTTTGTAGGAAGAGATAGAGATGGAGAGGTTTATGGAAGGAATTAAAATTTAGGGCCAGGGCAACTGATGGCATCACCAAAATGGTGAGCAATAAAATTAACGTATATTCATTAGAGGCCAATATAAAATGACTCAGAAATCTTGGAGGGTTGTGGAGCAAGACGAGATCTCAGGAGTATGAATGGGTAAAGGTGATGAAAGATTTACCATTATTTGTTGAATTAAGGACTTTTTGTATTGTGGCCTGATAGGAAATGGGTTGCGATTACTCTAAATTAGTTTAGCTTACGACATGCAAGAGACCCAAAACTGGATTTGAACATGCACTTTGAAAAGGCAATGAAGTTCCACTGTTTTATCCCAGCCTAAATCTAAATTACTGCTAAATTAAATTTTAATGTTTGAAAATACACTGGCAGTGTAAAGTAATTAGAATACCATGTTAGTCTGTGATTTTTGCAGTTTTAAAATACTGAGATTCTTTCGTTTTCACTGCAGATCGCCATGGGGATCCCCTTGCATCGGCTTAAAGATATCAGAATCTTGTATGGTGAAAGTCCTTGGGCCGATACACCAATCAACTTTGAGGAACCAATAAATATTCCAAGGCCCAGCGGCCATGTTATTGCTGCCAGGATCACAAGTGAAAACCCTGATGAGGTACAATTCAGACTTAGCCTTAGTAAATGTGACTTCTTATCCATAAGCATAATTAGGTAATTTATTCTTTTAAGTTATTTGCCTTTTAAGTTTTCCTCAACCTGTTACACTTCTGTCTCTTTAATGAGTCCTTAGACTTGATGGTAAAAGAAAGAAAGAGCAATGAGTAGGAAGAGTCAAAAGTAATTGCAGGTGGAAACATCCATTTGCTCCACCTTAGTTTATTCATCTAAAATTTAACAAAACACTTGCATTTCTCCCACTGTGTGATGTAGGTGTATTAAGTGAATATTAAGGTTTCATTTCCAACACCTTACCTGGAAGAGCATTCTGAATACTAATGACTATGCATAAAGAATTTGTTCCTGATTTCAATTCCAAATTGCCCATGTATTGTTCAGCTTGTGCTCCCTTGTTCTAATGGCTTGGCTTAACATCCAGCATCGTGCTGAGTGTTCACCTAATTTATTTTCCTTTGTTCTCTCACCCAGGGATTTAAGCCCAGTTCAGGAACAGTCCAGGAATTAAACTTCCGCAGTAATAAAAACGTCTGGGGATACTTCAGTGTGGCAGCTGCTGGTGGCCTGCATGAGTTTGCTGATTCCCAGTTTGGTCACTGCTTCTCCTGGGGAGAAAACCGTGAGGAGGCTATCTCGTTAGTACAAATTGGATTGTCCGATATCTTACTATTTGTTACTCTTGCTGCATTGAGAGGATACACAACAATATATTTTCTATAGGACAGTGCATAAATTGGTGTTGAAATTTAAATATATAGTCATAGAGTCATACAGCACGGAAGCAGACTCTTTGGTCCAAACAGTCCATCCTCAACATAATCTCCTCTCTTTCCTCTCTATCCTTTCTCTCTCCCAGCTCCTCGCTCCCTCCCCCTCACTTTCTTCTCCCTCACCTTTTCTGTCCTATCTCCTCCCTATGCCGCTTCTCCCTTCCACTGTCATCTCCTTTCTCTCTCCCCTTTTCTTCACCTTTCTCCCTCTCTCATCTCTCCTCTTCCACCTCTCTTGTCTCTGCTGCCCTCTCCCTCTCTTGTTTCCCATCTCTTATCCTGTTATCCCTCAAGACCGTGACCAGATACACATGGAAGCATTCCACAAAGTGTCATATCTGATCAACAGGAAGTTCCGTTTTGCATTGGTTTTGTTCCTTGTCAATGATTGACTAGGTAAAAGGGGCCTGCTCCTGGCTCAGATCCCTCCAGACCTTCCCTATTCAGGTGCTTATCACGTACTTTAAAAGTTGTATCCGCATCCACCACCTCCTCACGAAATTCGTTCCACACGCAAAACCACCCTCTGTGTAAAAAATTTGCCCCTCATTTTTTTTTAAATCTCTCTCATCTCATCTTATAAATGTGCCCTCTAGTCTTGAAATCCCCCATCCTAGAGAAAAGAAAACTACTATTAAGACCCATCATTATTTTATAAACTCCTATAAGGTCGCCTCTCAACCCCCTACGCTCTAGTGAAAAAAGTCTCAGCCTATCCGGTCTTTCTTTATAACTATATCTTCCAAATCCTGCTGCCAGCAGTGGTTCAGTGGGTTTTCCAATCAAGAGGCTCAACCAGCAAACCTGTGCAGAATTGCTTCTGGGCTCCTGGAGTGGGAGACCCTTACTCAAAGGCACTTGATATGTAATCAAGGGAAGAGTGAAGAGGGGAGAGGATAGTGGTGCTAGATGAAAGCCACCAACTTACCAATTGCTGCTAACCCCCATCCCCTATGATCTCCACTTAACTCACTGCACCCCAGTAACCCCTCCCCAGTTCCCTACTAAGACCCTATCCTCTCTGACATCCCCACCCCCCACTTCACCAACTCCTTTAATTGCCCCACTAATCTCCCCACGTAAATCCAAACCCCACTTCCCCCAACTACTCCAAGCTGTACAGCCCCTACCTCGCTTCCCAACATTCACCTGCTATCACCTGCTTGGGATCCAGGTAATCCTGAGCCTCAGGCAGGTGTCGTGCTGGCATTATCTATTACTTCCCCAGTGGCAGCAATGTTGATACAGAAGCTGCCCTCTGATTGGTCAGCAGCTCTCAACAGATGTCACGACCCTCCTCCCCCCACCCCAAGTGTCCTTTATCCCAGGCAAGGTCCACCATTAGCCTGTCAAGCATCTGACTGGGACAAATTGTGATGGTCCTTCACTAATAGGGTTGATGGATGCTTTCACAGGCTTTCCAGCTGACAGCAGAGATCTCCATTTCCTTCAAAAGCTTCTGCCCATGATACTACTTGACCTGAAAATCACACATAGGGCCTGTTCCAAATAGTCACCAAGGGCTATATATTGACCTATAGAAAACTGGTGGATTAGGGTTTAGTGGGGCTGTTGAGGTTGTTAAGATCTGAAGAATGGGCTTCCATCCCAAAATCTGCATACAGCCTGCTTGCTTCTGCTTTAACTGAGGCAGAAAGATGGGAAAGCAGCCAAGGAGGTGGGATGGAACTTTTAAAGTAATAATGAGGCTGTGAACCTCGTTGTCATTCAGCTTTCAAAATTACTTGCTGCGTTTCCCAAGCATCAGTAAGCCAGCAGCTCCCCCAAAGCAAGTTTGGATTCATGAACTAAGTTCCTTTATGTCTACCTCCTGGATCCAGGTTTCTGTCTGAGAAGCCTGTGCAAAGAGAAACCCCTGTCCCCCAACATCTTATACCCTTAGCCTACGATTCCATCCTGAAGCCCCTAATCACTTGGACAGAGATGAGGATCAGGATGGCTGTGATCTACTGTAGAGAAAAGTTACCGCAGTGAGGTAGGGATTATGCATCCTGCAGATCATGGTCGAGAGTATAAGTGGCATGAAATACTGACAGCAGTCAGAATGTTTAAAAAAAAATCACAAGCATTTCAATGACTACTTGTCTCCGAAAAATGATATTTCAATTGGAAGCCCTGTGGAACGAGTCTGAGCTGGAGGAAGCCACTGAGAAAATTGCTAGGCTTGTAAAAATAGAGCTTTGTGATTATAGAGCAAGAGAGGTGAAAGGAAAAAAAAAAAAAAGTTAATTAGGATGAAAGAGACAGATCAAACCTTTTTGTCAAAGCTAAAAACTTGTATCAGACAATTCCAAGCATTTAGCGTAGCACTCTACATTTGGCAGAGAAAGGAGTTTCTCCCCATTACTGAAAGTTGGTTTTGTCGTTAAGACTGAAACAACAGCATGACAATGTAGTGAATCTCTTAAGAATCCTAATTGACCAATAACAAAAATGTAGTGATTTCATGACACTTGGATAAGGAAAATAGCAACCTAAATCAATATATAACCTAAATCTATTATCAAGGATTTTATAGCACAGCATTTAGAAAGTAGTGGCAGGATCAGACAGAGTCAGCATGGATTTATGAAGGGGAAATCATGCTTAATAAATCTGTTGGAATTCTATGAAGATGTAACTAGTAGAGTTACCAGTTGATGTAGTATATTTAGACTTTCAGAAAGCGTTTGACAAAGTCCCACATAAGAGATTAATATGCAAGATGAAAGCTCAAGGGATTGGGGGAAGTGTATTGAGATGGATAGGAAACCGAGAGGAAACAAAGATTAGGAATTAGTGATAACAAGGTGTAGAGCTGGATGAACACAGCAGACCAAGCAGCATCAGAGGAGCAAGAAGGCTGACGTTTCGGGCCTAGACCCTTCTTCAGAAAAGGGTCTGAAGAAGGGTCTAGGCCCGAAATGTCAGCCTTCCTGCTCCTCTGATGCTGCTTGGCCTGCTGCGTTCATCCAGCTCTACATCTTGTTATCTCAGACTCTCCAGCATCTACAGTTCCTACTATCTTAGGAATTAGTGGTTCCTTTTCAAATTGGCAGGCAGTAACTAGTGGGATGCCACAGGGATCGATGCTAGGACCCCATTGTTCACAATATACATGAATGATTTCGATGAGGGAGCAAAATGTAACAAGTACAGATTTGCATATGATACCAAAGTGGGTGGGAGGGTGAACTGTGACCAGGATGGAGAGATCCTTCAGCATGATCCTGACAGGTTGGGTGAGTGAGCAAATCAATGGCAAATGCAGTGTAATTTGGATAAGTGTTAGGTTATTCACTTTGGAAGCACAAACAAGAAGGCAGATTGGCCTGAACGGCTGTAAATTGGGAGAGGGGACTGTGCATTGTCCTTGTGCACCAGTTGCTGAAGGTAAGCATGCAGGTGCAGCAGGCGGTAAAGAAGGCAAATGGTGTGTTGGCCTGCATTGTGAGAGATTTTGAGTACAGGAGCAGGGATGTGTTGTTGCAGTTGTACAGGGCCTTGG
>NW_025975344.1:0-7984 GCF_021869965.1 Rhincodon typus
ACTGACCCTCCGACAGTGCGGCGCTCCCTCAGCACTGACCCTCCGACAGTGCGGCGCTCCCTCAGCACTGACCCTCCGACAGTGCGGCGCTCCCTAAGCACTGACCCTCTGACAGTGCGGCACTCCCTCAGCACTGACCCTCCGACAGTGCGGCACTCCCTCAGTATTGAAATGCGTGCTGAAATATCATAGGTTTTGCCGATCACTATCTGTCTCAGTAGCGAGCAATGCTACCCCTGTCATACTGCCACCTCCTCAAGGAATACAAAACATCATTTATTTTCACGTTGTACAATTGGACTGTGAACACCGAATATTATTTGAAGCATTATCACTCACATGTTCTTTGAAGCCTTCAATGTGACAAGCATATAAATTATGCTTCTTGTAGGTTATTTGTAAATGCAGTGTCCAGTTGCCATGAATCAAGAGCTAAATCTGAAAAACACAATCAATTCTGTAAGAAAGAAGCCAAGATACAAAAAGCAAAACAATTTATTTTTATGTTATCAACTTTTGGATTTGTCAAAAGTGCAAACATTTTCTCTAATGTTTATCTGATCACATAATTTCATTTTTGTAAAGATCTCTCTAAGTTTCCCGTTGGCCTTTTACAGAACAGATCCCCAGGCAGTTTCTGCCTCTCATTTCTGCTATAATTCAGGGATGTCAGGATGGTGATAAGGAGCATGTAGAATAAGATAGGCATGATCTTTGGTTCAAAAACAAAAATTCCTGAAGAAATGTACCAGGTCTGGCAGCTTCTGAGGGATATAGGGTTCTGAGGAAGGGTCAATGGATTTGTAACTGTTTTTCTCTCCACGGATGCTGGCAGACCTGCTGAGTTTCTCCAGCAAATTTTCTTTTTGTTTCAGATTTCCAGCATCCCCAGTTCCTTGTTTTATTCGAGGCATGATACCTTGCACTACAGGCAGTCCCTGAGTTGGGGATGTCCGTTCACAAGTCAAGTTGTATGGAGGTCTGAACACAATACAGGACAACATCAAATAGTCATTTGTAAGTACAAGCAAACATTTGCATGTTGGATCTTTAAAATTATTATCAATATATCCCTTTGAAAAGTTGCATTCATAAGTTGGACGTATGTAAATTGGGGAACCCCTGTGTGACAGAGACCACAAACTGAGTGATGCCTGAAGCTCTGTAGTCCTCTCTCCCTCTGCCCATTGGAAATGGGATAGATGTGTTCATGTCAGCGCACAGAACCCAGCTCACCTTCCTCATACAACGTTAGACAAGAAACTACAAAGTGACACTAATGTTGAGTGATAGCAATCCCCAGTTGGGATCCTAGCTATGGCTGCAGCAGGTGATAAACTTCTCATTATAGTCAAGGTTTGAGGAAAGGTGCCTGAAGACCTTCTGTGGACATCAAACCCCTTCTCAGCATCTTCCTTCTTCTCTTCTCCCTGCTGTCACCCAAAGTGCAGCGTGGCAGTAGATGGCACAGTAGCTTAGTCGTTAGCACTCATGCCTCATAGTGCCAGCGACCCTGGTTTGATTCCACTCTCGGGCAATTGTCTGTGTGGAGATTAATCGTTCTCCCTGTGTCAGCACTCCAGGTTCTCCCCACAATCCAAAGACGTGCAGGTTAGGTGGTTTGGTCATGCTGAATTTCCTATAACGTTCAGGGATGTGTAGAATAAGTGCATTGGCCATGGAGAATGCAGGGTTATAGGGGTGGGTCTGGGTGGGATGCTCTTCACAGGATCAGCATGGAATTGATGGGCTGAATGGCCTGTTTCCACACTGGAGGGATTCTATGATTCTACCCTCTCTCGTGTCCACTCAACAGCCCCTTCTCCTCCAGCTCCAAAGACATATTTGCCAATGAGTTGACATCTCTAAATGCAGTGAAAGTAGTTCAGTCTCAGTGCAAAGTTTTTACGAGAAGTTATAAATCATAGAGGAATGGGCCAATGAAAGATTCAGATGTTAACTTGTCGGCTTAAGTATTGAGTTGGAATTTTGCTCCCCACTCACAGTGCTCATACTGAAGACAGAGATAATCAACAGGAAGCCTTTAATTAGAAATCTGTGGCAGTGTTCTCACGGCTGTTGACTGTAAACAAAACTGCTCACAGCTGTAATAGTGCAACTGTCACTGCCCTTGGCCAGTGCTTGTTTACATCGACAGATTGTGAATGTTCTCCTGCAAATTTTTTTTAACATAGTATATACACAGTAAACCCAATTATCTGAGTTTAAACTTTATATCTTCTGTCTATTGTACACAGACAGAAGCTATGCAACTGGGGCTATTTTTGTTGATAACAGTGAGATATTTGGAATATTCAGAAATTTCAATGTGTAAAGAGATAATGGTGGAAGTCTGTATCCATTTCTCATGATGTCCAGGTCCAAAACAGCCTTCACAAAGTGGAAGTTATGTCTCGTTCATGCTTAGCTGGTATCTATTGTGACTACTTGAAAGAAAGGCAGACTTTGATTGAATTAAAATAATGTATGGTCTGTTTTGGTTTGTCAGTTTAAAGGGTGTGTCCATTGATGGATTGACTTGGTGGGAGACACAGAGAACTGGAGCACATGATACAGATGAGATTCCTGACAGTTTGAGAGGGCAGCAGCAGGGGGCAGTGTTGGTGGTGATCAACAACAATGGAAATGAGGGGAGCCACCAACTAAGTTACCCCTATATATAAAAAAACCCAAAGAACTGCGGATGCTGTAAGTCAGGAACAGAAACAGAAGTTGCTGGAAAAGCTCAATAGGCCTGGCAGCATCTGTGAAGGAAAAAGCAGAGTTCACTTTTTGGGTCTGGTGACCCTTCCTCAATGTTCATCCAGCTCTACACCTTGTTATCTCCTACTATCTCTTCCTCAGAACTGTTTGGATTGATTGAAGGGATGGAAAGAGGAGAAGACGGGTAGCTTGGGAAGAACAGAGTGAATGGGGTGCGAAAGCGTGAATGGTGGAGTTTCCATTTGTAAGATGAATTTTATCAGTCATCTGTAAAGATTATTCATGAAATTATGTATGAATTTCCATTGGATACACAACTCTTCTAGTACATTTTGCTGCTTAATTTGTTCTGGGTTGAAATTAATGTCGAATGGCTTTCAGGAATTCATCAAAGATATTTTTTGCTTTTTTTATCTCTTGCTGAACTAAAAAGGTCATCAGCTATAGTGCTAATCAAATACAAAGATGTATTTACTTGTTCAGCTTCTGATTTAGTAAATAAAAACAATTGAAAACAATTTGGCATTTTAAGAATTATTTTCTCAAAGATCACCCCCACCTTCTCAAGGGCAGCTAGGGATGGGCAATAAATGCTGGTCAGCCAGCAATGCCCACATTGTACAAATTAATTTAAAAACAAGATGGCCCAATTTTGTGTCCTACTTAACTCGCCTCTGAAGTTAAGTGTTCCTGGCAACATTATGTCTGCTATCATTTTTTTCTAAAGTGATTATTAATTTTGCTTGTTTTAAAGACTTTTACACGACAATGTGTATACTGCTAAACTGGAGGCTTTTCCTTATGTTTACAGTCAAAATAGAGGATTCCCAACTTTTTTGCAGCTTGTTTTATATGAATCTTGCTAATTGTGGAGTGGATAAACAGTGCCCATTTCCTGAACAGTTTTCCTAAATGAATGACTGAGAACAACAAATACTGGAGATCACAGAGGGTCAGACAGCATCCATGGAGAGTGAGAGCAAGCTAACGTCTCAAGTCTAGATTCTGGCATCAGCAACAACTTGCTCTTCCTTTACTAAGTGAATTCCCACTATGAGTGATGATTTTTAAAATTTTATTCATACATGGGATGAGGACTTAGCTGGCTCAGCAGCATTTATTGCCCATCCCCAATTACCCAGAGGGCAGTGAGGAGTCAACCACCTTACTATGGGCCTGGAGTCACATGTAGGCCAGACCAGATAAGGATGGCAGTTTCCTTCCCTCTAAAGCACACTGGTGAACCAGATGGGTTTTTCCCCCAACAATTGGCAATGGATTCATGGTCATCATTAGACCCTTAATTCCAGATTTTTATTGGATTCAAATTCCACCATCTGCTGTGGTTGGGATTTGAACCCAGGTCCCCAGAACATTACCTGGGTCTCTGGATTAGCAGTCCAGCGATAATACCACTAGGCCATCACCTCCCCCTTTTCAAGGATTTCTCTAGATGATTCCCACTGTCCATGGATTTACTAACAATCTCTGATGCTTCCTGGTTTTCTCCGCTGTTTGTGGTTTTTAAAAAAAAAATTGTTTCCCACTTTCATCATAGTTTGAACACAGGATCTGTTGACTTTCTGAAGCACCAATAATCTCCTTTCTTCTTCCATTGTTTCGGTTTCTAAACTGCCCCTTTCACCACATTAATTCGAGATTGGTATTGAATCGAGGTGAAACCTGTGGCTCTCGCTCACTCTGGCAATGTCACCCATAAGGAGCTGTCAGCGATTATTTTAACCTCTTGCATGTCCAGCCTGGAATAATGCACTGATTTCAAGTTGTTACCTTGTCCACCAGGAATTGTAAACATGGCTCACAGAAGCACGGACATCTTTCTGCTCCACTAGCTAATCTCTGACTCCTGACCACCAACTTCGGAAAGATTAATACTCCAGCTCCACTGATGTTGTCACTCACTTCTCTCCCTCAAACTGACCGTAAACTTTAATCACATTACAGAATTTGCTACATAGTGGGGCCGTCACCAGGAGATCATTCATTACTCCCACTGTGGAATAATATATTATAGTATTATGTGAAGTAATATATTTTAGATTTATTTTTCAAATATATTTCAAATATCACTGCAGCAGACGGAATGTAAATTTAATTTGTAAATCTGGAACTGGAAGTGAAACATAGCTATGAAACTGTCATCAAATAACCCACCTGGTTCACTCATGTCCTTTGGGGAATGGAATCCGCCATCCTTACCAGGCCTGACCCACAGCAATGTGGTTGAACAGCCCTCTGAATTGCCTGAGGAAGTTATTTAGTTCAAGGGCAATTAGCGATGGGTAATAGGAGCTGCCTTTTGCTGGAGGCATCCAAAATCCCATGAGACAATAAATAAACTAGAAGAAGAAACACCAAAGAACTGTGGATGCTGGAACTTTGAAACAGACACAGAAATTTCTGGTGAAACTCAGCAGGTTTGGCAGCACCTGTGGAGAGAAAGCAGAGTTAACGTTGCAGGTCCAGCAACCCTTTTTCAGAATGTAAACTGACTGCTTTTCACTGGTGTCAGCAAGGCATAATATTGACGTTTGTGTCAGAGGAACAACCAAAGACTACAAATCATACTGATAAATCACTTTCTGGGTGGGCTTGGGATGACCTTTGCAGCTTTTGCGGCGTTCAACCTGCAGATGCTGTGAACCTGCATCACAAAAACAAGTTTATGTCAATTTCTGCCCCAGAATATCCACTGAACATGGGTTTTAATCTATATATTTATAAAGAAGCATTTTACTGAGCAAGTTTCCACAAAGTTAACTTAGAGAAGTAATCCTTTCAGCCAAGGGAAAATTATTGAACAAAAATTGAAACACAGTCAGTGCAGACAGCAAATCTTCCTCGAATATAAACAGAAAATGTTGGAAATGCTCCGCAGGTCAAGTGTCATCTGTGGAGAGAAAAACAGTGCTAACTTTCACATTGTTCAGCCTTTATGTTCATCAGAATGAAAGTTTTCATAAATTCTAAACAAACGCAGAACCAGGAAAGGAGCAGGTGTGGACGTGCTGAAGAAGAACAAATAGGACGATCTGAAATAAATCCAGGAACCAACAAATGGCAAAGTGAAACAGGGTGATATTTGATAATAATGAAGTGGACGTTTCTCCATGTTACTATAAACAACTGAAACTGACAACGCCTACATTGGGCCAAGGGCAGGTTCACAGAGTTAGACCATGGATCAGCAATGGTTTCATTGAATGGTGTTCCAGACTTGAGGAGCTGAATGGCCTACTCTTGTTCCTATGTCCCTATTCTCAAGAACAAGGATGTTATGTTAAACCTGGAGAAAACACTGGTTCAACTGCAACTAGAGTATTGTGTCCTGTTCTGGGCATCACACTTCTGAAGGATGTGAAACCATTAGAGAGGTCGCAAAAATGGTTCATGTGTCTAATTCCAGGGATAACACATGTTAATTGCATGGTTGAAATGGAAACATTGGGACTGTTCTTCTTCAAGAAGAGAAGGTTTGAAGAAGGTATACAAACTCATGAGGAAATTCTGTTCCCATTGGTAGTGGGGTCAGGAACAAGGAGCAACAGATTTAAGTTGATCAGCACAGGAAACGTTGGAAGCATAAGGAAAAGAGCTTTCACACAGCAAGTGGTTAGCATCTGGAATGGAACAAACGCAAGCAATACTGGAGAAACTCAGCAGGTCTGGCAGCATTTGTGGACAGAGAAAAACATAGTTAACATTTTGAGTCCTGTTTGCCTTCTCCAGAGCAGAAATGGAATGCACTCCTTGTATATATTTAAGGCTGAGATGGATAGATAGATCGACAGATAGACAGAAAGACAGAAAGACAGACAGATAGATACTTGACTGGTTAGGGAATCAAGGGTTACAGGGTAAGGGCTGTACAATGGATGTGAGGAATGTCAGAACAGCCACGATCCTATTGAATGGAGGAGCGGGCTCAAGGGGCCGAATGGCCCACGCCTGTTCCTAGTTCTTATGGTCTTTTGGTTTCAGAGAGTGGTGGAATGTGGTTCAGACGAGGCATTTAAGACGGATTTAGACTGAATTATTATCTGATAAGGAAGGAGGTGTGGGTAGTCAGAGGGGAAAAGTGAGAGAGTGGTATTGGGTAAACTGCAGCTTGAGAAATAGAAGAAGGGTCCCGACCCGAAACGTCAGCTTTCCTGCTCCTCTGATGCTGCCTGGCCTGCTGTGTTCCTCCAGCTCCACTCTGTGTTGTCTCAGACTCCAACATCGGCAGTTCTTACTATCTCTGAGTGAGTTATAAACCCCAAGCTGAGTGGCCACCTTCTGTACTGCAGCCAGCCTAACATTTCATGAGTCTATACAATGCATTGTCAATTTAGTGAACATCAGTGTTTTGATCCATCTGTAACTCATATGTTAGATAACAGCATTAAAAGCTTTATGTCTCCAGCAATGAACTAAATGTCAAATAAAAGCAGAGAATGCTAAAAGTACACAGCAGGATCAGTGGAGAAAGAAACAGAGATAATTTTCAGGCCATTTGGCAGAATTGGAAAAGATCCAAGCTGTTAGAACAGTTTAAATCAAGGCCAGAGGCAGGAAGTGAACAGACAGAAAGGTCAGTTCTTATGAGGAAGGTAGAAGGTATGAGGTAACGACAGTGATACTTGTGGAGTTAGTAACCAGACCAGGAACATCACAAAAGATGAATCCAGAAAAAGTGTAACTGGGAAAAGCAGAGCCATTAGAACTGAAGTCCAATAAATTAGGATGTAGCAAAAAACAAAGACCTACGGATGCTGGAAATCTGCAACAAAAACAGAAATTGCTGGAGAAACTCAGCAGATCTGGCAGCATCTGTGCAGAAGGAAACAGAGTTAATTTTTTGAACACCTGCCTGGAGAAGGGTCTCTGGACCCAAAATGTTGACTTTGCTCTCTCTCTCTCTCTACAAATTAGGACAGAGGTCGTGATCTGAATTTGTTGAACACAACGTAGATAACAGCTGGTCACCTAATCAAACAATAAAGCACTGTGCCTCCAGCTTATATTGTGGTTCATTGGAGCAGTGTAGGAGGCAGTTCACAGGAGGTTTACTGGAGCGATACCTGGAGTGAAAGGGGTGTTTTATGAGGAAAGGTTGGACAGACCGGGCTGGTTTCTGCTGGAGTTTAGGGAGTGAGGGGTGAACTAATTGAATTGTATCAGATCCTGAATAGTCTTGACAAGGTAGATGTGGAAAGGATGTTTCCTGCTGTGGGTCAGTCCAGAATTAGGGGACACG
>NW_025975345.1:0-330 GCF_021869965.1 Rhincodon typus
GGCGGGGACGAGCTGGGCTGGTTTTGGGATGCGGTAGAGGGAGGGGAGATTTTGAAGCTTGTGAAGTCCACATTGATACCATTGGGCTGCAGGGCTCCCAAGCGGAATATGAGTTGCTGTTCCTGCAAGCTTCAGGTGGCATCGTTGTGGCACTGCAGGAGGCCCGGGATAGACATGTCGTCTAAGGAATGGGAGGGGGAGTTGAAATGGTTCGCAACTGGGAGGTGCAGTTGTTTAGTGCGACCCGAGCGTAGGTGTTCCGCAAAGCGGTCCCCAAGCCTCCGCTTGGTTTCCCTGATGTAGAGGAGGCCACATCTGGAACAGCAGATA
>NW_025975345.1:430-3013 GCF_021869965.1 Rhincodon typus
GGGGGTGGTGGGGTTGGAGGGGAGTGTGGAGTGAACAAGGGAGTCATGGAGATAGTGGTCCCTCCAGAAAGCAGATGAGGGTGGGGAAGGAAAAATGTCTTTGGTGGTGGGGTCAGATTGCAGATGGCGGAAATGTCGGAGGATGATGTGTTGGATCTGGAGGTTGGTGGGGTGTTACGTGAGGACAAGGGGGATTCTGTTTTGGTTGTTATTGCGGGGAGGGGGTGTGAGGGATGAGTTGCGGGAAATGCGGGAGAGATGGTCGAGGGCGTTCTTGACCACTGAGGGGGGGAGGTTGCGGTCCTTGAAAAACGAGGACATTTCAGATGTTCGGGAGTGGAATGCCTCATCCTAGGAGCAGATGCGGCAGAGGCGAAGGAATTGGGAATAGGGGATGGCATTTTTGCAGGAAAGTGGGTGGGAGGAGGTATATTCTAGGTAGCTGTGGGAGTCAGTGGGCTTGAAATGGATATCGGTTTCCAGTGGTTGCCAGAGATGGTCCAGGTGAACTTAAGACTGGGGTGGAAGGTGTTGGTGAAGTGGATGAACTGTTCGAGCTCCTCATGGGAGCACGAGGCAGCGCCGATACATTCATCGATGTAATGGAGGAAGAGGTGGGATTTAGGGCCAGTGTAGGTACGGAAGAGGGATTGTTCCACGTAACCTACAAAGAGGCAGGCATAGCTTGGACCCATGCAGGTACCCATGGCCAGCCCCTTTGTCTGCAGGAAGTGGGAGGAATTGAAAGAGAAGTGGTTAAGGGTAAGGATAAGTTCAGCTAAGCGGATGAGGATGTCACTGGAGGGGGACTGGTCGGGCCTGCGGGACAGGAAAAAGCGGAGGGCCTTTAGGCCATCTGCATGGGGAATGCAGGAGTAAATAGTAAAGATGAGGTGTTGGGGACCAGGGAATCGGAAGTTTTGGAGGAGGTGGAGGGTGTGGGTGGTGTCACAGACGTAGGTGGGGAGTTGCTGGCCCAAGGGGCAGGAGCAGGCGGAGACAATGGGTCGACTAGAGCATGTCTCTGCCTGGTCCTGCCCCACCAAACTTATCTCGAAGTATCTTGACTCCATTTTCTCCCCCTTGGTCCAGCAAATCCCCACCTACGTCTGTGACACCACCCACACCTTCCACCTCCTCCAAAACTTCCGATTCCCTGGTCCCCAACACCTCATCTTTATCATGGACGTCCAGTCCCTATACACTTGCATTCCCCATGCAGATGGCCTAAAGGCCCTCTGTTTCTTTCTGTCCAGCAGGCCCGACCAGTCCCCCTCCACTGACACCCTCATCTGCTTAGCTGAACTCGTCCTCACCCTCAACAACTTCTCTTTCAATTCCTCCTATTTCCTACAGACAAAGGGGGTGGCCCGCATGGGTCCAAGCTATGCCTGCCTCTTTGTAGGTTACGTGGAACAATCCCTCTTCCGTACCTACACTGGCCATAAATCCCACCTCTCCCTCCGTTACATCGATGAATGTATCGGCGCTGCCTCGTGCTCCCACGAGGAGCTCGAACAGTTCATCCATTTCACCAACACCTTTCACCCCAACCTTAAGCTCACCTGGACCATCTCTAATACCTCTCTCACCTTCCTGGACCTCCCTATTTCCATCTTTGGCAACCACCTGGAAACCAATATCCATTTCAAGCCCACCGACTCCCACAGCTACCTAGAATACACCTCCTCCCACCCACCTTCCTGCAAAAATGTCATCCCCGTTCCCAATTCCTTCGCCTCCACCGCATCTGCTCCCAGGATGAGGCATCCCACTCCCGAACATCTCAGATGTCCTCGTTTTTCAAGGACCGCAACATCCCCCCCTCAGTAGTCGAGAACGCCCTCGACTGTGTCTCCAGTATTTCCCGCAACTCATCCCTCACACCCCCTCCCCGCAATAACAACCAAAACAGAATCCCCCTCGTCCTCACGTACCACCTCACCAACCTCCGGATCCAACGCATCATCCTTCAACACTTCCGCCATCTGCAATCCGACCCCACCACCAAAGACATTTTTCCCTCCCCACTCTTATCTGCTTTCCGGAGGGACCACTCTCTCCATGACTCCCTTGTCCGCTCCACACTCCCCTCCAGCCCCACCGACTCGGCACTTTTCCCTGCAACTGCAGGAAGTGCTACACCTGCCCCTACACCTCCCCCCTCACCCACATCCCAGGCCCCAAGAAGACCTTCCACATCAAGCAGATGTTCACCTGCACATCTGCTAATGTGGTATACTGCATCCGCTGTTCCCGTTGTGGCGTCCTCTACATCGGGGAAACCAAGCGGAGGCTTGGGGACCGCTTTGTGGAACACCTACGCTCGGTTCGCAACAAACAACTGCACCTCCCAGTCGCGAACCATTTCAACTCCCCCTCCCATTCCTTAGATGACATGTCTATCCTGGGCCTCCTGCAGTGCCACAACGATGCCACCCAAAGGTTGCAGAAACAGTAACTCATATTCTGCTTGGGAACCCTGCAGCCCAATGGTATCAATGTGGACTTCACAAGCTTCAAAATCTCCCCTCCCCCTACCACATCCCAAAACCAACCCAGCTTGTCCCCGCCTCCCTAACC
>NW_025975345.1:3113-7983 GCF_021869965.1 Rhincodon typus
TCCCGCCCCCTTGACCTGTCCATCCTCCCTGGACTGACCTATCCCCTCCCTCACTCCCCACCTACACTCACCTTTACTGGCTCCACCCCCGCCTCTCTGACCTGTCAGTCTCCTCTCCACCTATCTTCTCCTCTATCCATCTTCTATCCGCCTTCCCCTCTCTCCCTATTTATTTCAGAATCCCCTTCCTCTCCCCCATTTCTAAAGAAGGGTCTAGGCCCGAAACGTAAGCCTTCCTGCTCCTCTGATGCTGCTTGGCCTGCTGTGTTCATCCAGCTCTACACCTTGTTATCTCAGATTCTCCAGCATCTGCAGTTCCCACTGTCTCAGTTTCTAATGGTATGCTGTTCCAATAAATACAAGTCCCATCTATATAAAATAAAGTAAAAAGTATAGAATTAAGTCTCTTGAAATTACAACTAGATCGCGTGTATTCTGACCCATAGGCCACAGTCAGCGAGGATAGGTAACTGCACCTCCTCTACAATAATAATCAATACTGGAGCCCCCCAAGGAAACATCCTCAGGCCCGTTCTGTACTCCGTGTACAACTACGACCATGTCGCCAAATTCCAAATGAATGCCATCTACAAGTTAGCTGATGACACCACCATAGTGGGGTGGATATTTAACAATGACGAGTCAAGATACAGAAGGGAGATAGAGGGTTTGCTGACGTGGTGCAATGAAAATAATCTGCTGAGTTTCTCCAGATATTTCTGTTTTTGTTTCAGAACATTACTTAGTCATTTGGCAAGACAGAAGTTGAATACTGGTGAAAAAGTGTCACACATCATCAAACCTTTTCATCCTGCACTCAACAGGACAATTCCCAAGAGTACCAATTCATTGGGAAAGCCAACATTTATACTATACGAGAGGAGAGTGCAGAGGAGCGGGTGTGCAAATAAATTATATCATCAAACGTGTTCACAGTATAGTACGCTGACGTGTGCTGGAAACAGCAAATAGTTATATATAGGGCCCTCTTATATGCAGACAGAAAGAAAATGTACATACACTGCACCTATTACAACTCACCAAAATCGACGGCTACCATTTATTGGATTTTTTTAGGTCAATGCCCTGACCAATCAGAGTCAGTTTAGTTAGTTTAAAATTTAAACAAAGCCAGGCTGTTAATTGTCAATCATCATTTATAGGTGCATTCTCAAGGGTAACAGGATATGCAGTTCTGGAATTCGCATTACAGGAGGGATGTGCTCATACTGGAGAGGGTGCAGATGAGATTTGACAGGATGTTGCCTGGACTGCAGATTTTCAGTTATGAAGAGAGATTGGTCAGACTGGGTTCGTTTTCCTTGGTGCAGAGGAGAGCGAGACGGGGTGGGAGCTCATGACTGATGTATAAAATTATAAGGGGCATAGACTGGGAGGAACATTTCACCTTGATGGAGGGATCACTGACTGAAGGCATAGATTTAAGGTTGGGGCAGAAGGTTTAGAGAGGTTGTGAGATAAAACTTTTTCACCCAGGGGGTAGTGGGAATCTGGAACTCACTGTCTCTAAGGATGGTAAAAGCAAAAGCCTTCATAACATTTACTGAGTACTTAGATGTGCACTTGCAATGCCAAGGCATACAAGTGTAGGGGTTATGTACTGGAAAATGGGATATGAATTGTTAGGTGGTTGTTTTCGACTGGCAGGGAAGTGATGGGCTGAAGGGCCTTTCTCTACACTGTGGATCTGTATGACTCAGTGACTCTTTGAACTTCTCTATCAGTTAGAGTCCACTTGCCAACCGATCAACAGTTTTCTTCCATGCAGTATAAATGGTGGTTTTCCCCTTCAATGAGTATTCTTGAGAGTTGTCTTGGGGAGTGCAAGATGAAAATCTTCAATTGAAAATATCTTTTTCGAGCAGTACTCAAGAATGTTATTTCCGAAAGAAGGTAAGACCCTTTTTTGCCTAATGTACATTTGAATTAGTTTTGCAGTAGATCCTATGAGGCGTCACAGCTTCTGGGCACTGGCAGTTGGGGGCACATTTACCTGGTTAGGAATCTACGGAGTGAACCAATCCACCATCCAAAGATGCATTTCATGCAAATCGGAAAAACATGCTAAAATGTAAGTGAAAAACTGTTTGTTTGCTTGATCATCCAAGATGGTAATCATGTACATTTCTAATGACCTATATCCATCATTAAGGTGAACGATGTTACTGCTCTATGATTCAATCTTCTTTGTTTTGAGTCATCAAGCGTCAGTCCCAGTATATTCTGAAACCAAGCAGAGTGCTCTCAGTTCTATCCCCAACAGTATGCCTCAATCTTTCCTCAAAAATAATAACCCTGAGTGCATCAATGTGCCATTTGTAACAGCCACAGAGAAACTCAGCAGGTCTGGCAGCCTCTGTGGGGAGAGAAACAGAATGAACATTTTGAGTTCTGCATGACTTCAGGACTCCAGAGTCATATCGGACTCGAAATGCTAACTCTGTTTCTCTCTCCACAGATGCTGCCAGACCTGCTGAGCTTCTGCAGCATTTTCTGTGTTTGTTTCTGATTTCCTGCTTCTGCAGTGTTCTGCTTTTCTCTAGTATGACATTTGTTCCCCTTCACACAACAAATGTCCAGTGACTTCAATCAGTGAGATTGCCTGGTCCCAAATTAGGCATAGTTCTGTGCTGTTGGTTGGACAGCTAAAGTCCATTTCACTTAGGACCCTGACAGCAAAGAATTGAGATTATTACCTCTTCAGTTTGGTCTCCATTTACACACAGACTTGGGCCACAACATCCCTTACCTCCCTAATAAAAATGGTTGCAGTCAGAAAGTTATCTGTAAAATTTATTTACAACAATCATTGCCCATTGATTCCGTCTAATAAATGAAATACCTTTTCATTTGTAGTTTTATTGTAAAATATGAGTACACAGAAGAATTGAAGACCATCTTGATAGCTAAATGTCATTCTTTCTCTGACGTCTCCATATTGAGACTAATTGGCTGAAGAGGTAAGTTCTCAACAACTCAATTAATTCTACTTGATTGCAATCACTCCATAATTTGTTGCAAGTGTTGTTGCAATATTTAGAATTAGAGTGAGGTTTATTACCATGTGTACCCAAGTACAGGAGTACCGTGGAATGTGTACAATGTCACCAGGTACAACACCATCTTATGTACAAAGTACCTAGGTACAACGTTGAGGTGGTAAAATAGATTAGGTACAAAAATAGAGAAATAAAAAGAAAAGCTAAAAGTTCTACTCTACAGTTCTTCATAGCATAAAGTAGGAACATAAAGAAATAAAGTTAAAATGTAAATGTTCCATGATAGCCTGCAGTCTCTCGATGCTGTGGGCTTTCCACACATGGTCTGACTCTGCTTGCACTGCCAGGCTCGAGATCTGTGACAGGCTGTCCATGCTGGACCTCAGTCTGCCGGCCAACCCCTTCAGGTCCTGAGCCTACCAGCCCTGCAACTGCTGGTCTCCCCGCTCCGCTTGGGCTTACTGACTGCTGGCTATTCCACTCCACACCAGCCCACCACCCACTGGCCATCCCACTCTGCACCGGCACCAGCTTAAATCGGCTAAAGGTTCTGTGTTGATGACTCATGCTAGCCTTCTCTTGAAATCTCCCTCAAAACAAGAGCCAGTCTTCAGTCAATTAAACTCATTCCAAGTGATATCATGAAACTGCTGAAAGGCATTGAACACAGAAAAGGCCATAACTACATTCTGGCAACAGTGACGTCTGAAAACTTTTAGTCATGGAGGTCTACTGCAGAGATAAAAGACCCTCTGGCCAATATGAGTCAACCTGAACTCTAGAGCTAGCTGTGCCCCTAACCAAGCAACCCCAGTACTGCTATAACACTGGCATCAACCTGAAAGTGTGGAAAATTGCCTAGATATGTTCTGTAGCTCACCCACAGAATGAAGGACAATCTAATCTAGCTAATTAATGCCCCATTGGTCTACTCTTGATCATTAAGAAAACATTAAATGGTGTCATCAACCGTGCTAGCTAGAGGCACTTGCACAGCAACAACCTGCTGACATGCAGTTTGAGTTCCAAAAGGTAACTGGGTTTTAGATCTCATTACAGCCTTGGTCCAAACATGAAGTGAAAGTCATTACCCTCGACACCAATGCAGCATCTGACTGAGTGTAACAGCAAGGTGTATGAACAAAATTGAAGTCAATGGGAATTGGGGGAAAACTCTCCACTGGTTAGATTTATCTCTGTCACAGAAGAATCTGGTTGTGGCTATTGGAGGTCATTCATTTCGGTCCGTGGACATCGCTGCAATAGTTTTCCAGACTAGTGTCTCGGCACAACCCTCTTCAACTGTTTCATCCATGACAGGGATATGCAGTCATGGTGGATTGGCCATGGTAACTGTGGGGTTATGGAGATAGGCTAGGGTTCTGGGTCTGGTGGGAAGCTCTTCAGAGGGTCAGTGCAGACTTGATGATCTGAATGGCCTGCCTCCACAGTGTAGGGATTCTATAACTCTATGATTCTATGACCCGTTTTTCCTCATAAGGACAAAGATGAAGACTTTTGTTGCTGCTCAGTACAAAATTATGGGCCTTCCAGTATTGAAGCTACTGTATCCAGAGACAGCAAGACCTGGAGAACAAGGGTCAAGTAACACTTCGATCACAAAATGACTTTCTCCAAATCAAAAGAACCCATGCACCTTTCTTTGACAATCATCAGTATTAGCATCTTCAAATCTGCCAACATCAGTATTCTGGAGGTTACCATTGAACAGAATGAATACTGATTCAGAGATAGTAGGAACTGCAGATGCTGGAGAATCTGAGATAACAAGGTGTAGAGCTGGATGAACACAGCAGGCCAAGCAGCATCAGAGGAGCAGGAAGGCTGAC
>NW_025975346.1:0-7983 GCF_021869965.1 Rhincodon typus
AACCAGGTTCTACATGTAATCCGAGGTATGGCAATTTCACAGTCCCATGTGCATAACAGTCATTTTTCATTGAATATTTGATCACCTATCCTTACACTTGCAACCCCAATTCTTTATAGAATATCGATCTAGTTCCTTTTTTAAAGACTTAATCAACCTTATATTAATTGCTTTTGTCAGAATCTAGACACTATCTCTGTGAAAGTAAGTAACTTCTGCTGATCCTCAGGGATCGAGAAACCTGTTAATCTTATACTTAACTTTACAGTTTTGAAATTAAATTAAATGGCTTTCTGCTTGCATCTACATTGCAAATGTCTGGTAACATTTCACAGAGCTGGATTGCATCACTTCTCACAACCTTTTCTTTCCCTTTAATGAAAATAGAGTCAGTTCTTTGAGTTTCACTTCATTTAGCCTGAGGGTGTGGAATCATCTTGTGAAACTAACTGAACTTTCTTCACAGCAACAAAAGATTCTTTAAGAAGCAGATTCCGAAGTGCCATTGACAAATCCAAATATGGTTTGCCTGTAAATAATACAAAATTAAAAGGTTTAATAAAATAAATTGTACCGCAATATCCTAGAGAGACATTTCAGTACTTCATCAAAATTTGCATGCATAATGTTTACAGTTATAGTTTTATTTATATCTACTGTTTTTTTTTCTGCATGGTTTATTAAGATTCTGTTCAAGATTGAATTAGGCTATTGATCACATAGATTGTGTTAATGTGAAATGTTCAGAGATGCATAGATCTTTAAAATGTCACAGACAGGTGCACAAAATAATCAAGAAAGTTAATGGAATGCTGGCCTTTATAGCGAGAGGACTGGAGTATAAGGATGAAGAAATTATGCTGCATTTATACAAAACCCTGGTTAGACCCTACTTGGAGTACCATGACCTAAGGAAGTATAGATTGGCCTTGGAGGGAATACAAAGTAAGTTTACAAGAATGATAGCTGGACTATATGGATTAGATTAGGAGGAGTCATTAAACAAATTAGGCCTGTTTTCTCCCGAATTTAGAAAGTTAAGAGGTGATCTGATCAAAGTCTTCAAGATTAACAGGAAAAGACAAGGTAGATAAAGATAAACTACTTCCACTGGTTGGAGATTCTAGAATTAAGTGACATAACCTGAGAATGATCTGATCAGACTGTTCAGGAAAGATTTCAGGAAGCACTTCTACACATAAAGGGTGGTAGATGTTTAGAACTCTCTTCCATAAATAGCATTGAATACTAGATCAGTTGTTAGTATTATATCTGAGTTAGTTTTTTTTATGTCAAGCAAATATATGAAGAAGTATGAGTCAAAGGCAGGTATTTAGAGTTAGGCCACAGGTCAGTCATGATCGAATTCAATGTTGGAGCAGGCTCGAGGGGCTGAATGGTCTATTCCTGTTCCGATGTTCTAACAGTGCCAGAATTATCCTTGCCTTTACTGTAGCCAAAATTTGAGACCTCCACAGGAACCTAAATGAAACCATCTGAATTTTTTATTTCCAAACTCAATTCCGAGTTAATTTGCCAAATTCAGTTATTAGATTGTTTTTGTTATGCCTCATGCCTTTCCTCTGAACACACAGATTCTGTGTACTGTGACCCTTCCTCTGCATACGCTCGTGTATATATGATTGTACATATACAGCTAGTGGCTGTGATTCTTTGGCAACGCATGCTGCTTTCCCAGAGGGTGGTATCTCTCTCAGTGGGTGGGTCTGTTCCAGGGGCTGGTGTCTCTTCCAGGGGTGGGGTCTCTCCCAGTGAGTGGCGTCTCTCTTGGTGGGTGGGGTCTCCCAGAAGCTGGGGCTGTCCCAGTTGGTGTGGAGCTATCCCGGGGCTCAGTCACTGCTAGTGAGTAGGGCTCTCCCGGTGGGTGGGATTTTCAGTTTTAGACTGCTCTGTGACAATCAACAAAAGGTATTAATGGTCCGGGAGGATCAATTCCTATTGACTGAGGTGAACACTCTGCACTGGGCCCTGAGCACGAGACCAGCTGAGCAATATTTCGAAAACACAGCCTTACAACTCAGATTGACAGAGATGAGATTTATCTTTTAAAAATCAGTTTAGTCGCAGTGGATAACTAGAGAGATTGTGAATGCACACACCCTCTAGACTGCCATCAAATGGAAAAATAAATGCTGCAATATTTCCAGGTAGTTAGCATGATTCAAAATTACAAGTGGGCACTTTCCTGTGAGATTACTGAAATTCAGATGTAAAAATTACCTCTGAATTCAAGTGTTTTGTTTTATATTTATTGAAACTGAAGTGCATCCTCTAAGAAAGCAACAACGCATATTTATGTTGCACATTTAACATAAGAAAACCTTCCAAGCCCTACAGGATCACAATGAAGTAATATTTGGTACTGAGCCACTTAAGGAGAAATTAGGATCGTGGCCCCGGTATTAGGTTTGCCAAATGTCGTAAACGAGGAGAAAAACACAGGGTCTGAGAGTTTGGAGGGAATTGCAGAGATTAGGGCCTTTGCTGCTGAAGGCACAGCTGTCACTGGTAAAAACATTAAAATGTGGAGTGCTCAAGAGACCGGAATTAAAGGAAAGCATAGATTCCAGAGAGTTGTGTGGCTGCAGGAAATGAAAGACATTGTGATGGGTAAGACCGTGAAGGAAATTGAAAATGACAATACAGGGAAAAGAAGAGATGTCTTCTAGTTAAATAATCTCCACAAAGTGAATAAGTATTTAGATTTACCTGCATCAATTTTCTAATACTCATTATCAGGTCGTTTTTGATGTATCATGTTTATTGGTTAATATCAGACTCACAGGAGAATGAAGTTACGTGATGAGGTATGGGATCTGAGTTGATCCTGGATCAGGTGTGAAGATCATTGAATTGTCCAATCTATCAGGCTGGTTTAGGAATTTATGAACACATCATTGTCTTATCTTGCTGTACGTTATCTTAACATTTCCAATTCCTGATTAATCCATTAAAACAAATCGTCTTTTCAAAGATCTGCATTGTCAGAATTAATTACAGCCTAAGAATAATATTGATACAATTTAACTTAAAATTATTTACCTAAAAGTGGAGATGTAAATGTGGGTACTTCATTAAAAAGGATTAAATTTAGATGTTTGAATTAAATTGCTGCTATAGTAATATTAAGGCTAAATGATTATCTGACAGTAACTGGTTTAACATAGAAAACAACTCTGGCACTATATTAATCTGACAACAACCTAGTTCAGTTCTGATTGGATGCTGGACATGTTCATTACAAATATTTGAGAGCCCTGGACTGGCTGACAATGTTAATTTCTCAGTAAGTTTGATTGTAAATAGATGATTGATGGAGTTTCTTAAATTTGTTCTTCCTACTGACTGAAGAGGAGTAATATTCTCTGGGGAACTTGGGATCAAATCCTCTCCGATTCAGGGCAATGTTTAATATACAACAGTCAGGTGGCATTTGAACATATTAAATGAATGCAGACTGCAATTGACACTGAATGAATGAAATGGTCATTGCTGAATTGTTGTTTGATGAAGATTATTACTAGAGGAGCTGGGGAGGGATGAAGAAGATAGATTTAACACGGAACCTGGCTGTGAACTGAAATATACTGGCCAAAAGCAGTGCAAACAGATTCAACAGTGACGTTCAAAAGGCAATTGAATAAATTTATGAAAAGAAAATACTTGCATGGTAATGAGGAAAAGAAAGAAATGGGGGAATGGATGAAGGTAGTAGGGTTGCTTAACAAAGGGACCATAAAGGCATACAGGATACTGGGCTTTTTAAAGAGAGGCATGTGGCTGGATGTTTTGCCAATCAATAAAGGTTACAATCAGCTCATGAATTGCTGAACTGTTGTGTCTTCTCAACCTAATGCCATTTTCAGTGACATTTTTGTGGATTGGCAAGTCCTTAGGTGTAGAATGCACACACACCTCATCTGAGGTTTTGAATCCCGACTGTAAGGGTCACAGGAGATTATATTTCGTTCCACACAATATTCAGGTGTGGTGCCGATTTTGGAAACCCTAAAAAGAAGTACTTCTGCTTAGCGAGTTTGTGACTATTGGAGGAAAGACTGATGAATAGTTTGTAACTTTCTGAAAGCTAAATGTAAAATGTTTGGAAAATTTCAAATGACACTATAAGATCCTATAACGTAGGACAATGTTTTCAGTGTAGTCATTCTCAAAAGGCTCTATTCTGCAAAAGTATTTTTAATGTTGGCCAGCATTGTGTAAGTGTTAACATGCATTACAGTGTTTCTTTCACTAGATAAATTGCTGTAATGCTTTGAAAAAATACAAAAATGCATTGATAAACTCTCCTTGTCATGTTTAGCACTGGGATTTCAATGTACTGATAGCTCTGACTGTGAGATTAATCCTTCTTTTTGAAAAAAAAAGGGAAGTTTGGGCTCCTGCTCCTCAATTGACTGACAAACAAATGTGTTTTTAAATAGAGAGGTGACCGTGTGTTCCTTCATTTTCAGCCTCTTGAAACTATAGGAACGTATTTATAGCTGTGGCCATTATGAATGCTTTGTTGAGTTTTCAAAGTTAGGTATTGGAGGGGAGTACTCAGTTTTGTTAACAAAGATGTTTAAGACAATGCTTGTTTGTGAGGTTGTACTAACATCTTAGGTCTTCAATGTGGTTTCATCATTCAATTTAAGTCCCACAGTTTACTGGCCACTAAACAGATTATTCCTTTATTTTTCTCAATGGAAAATGTTGTTGTGTATCAATTGCAGACCTTTGAATAAGAATTTTTTTAACATTGTCAGAGATGTATTTCTTTTTACACCTGCATTTAGAAAAATTCTCAATCCAATTTTATGGCTCCTAAGGACTGTACATGCTGGATACAGGGTAAGTACGTATGCAGGACACATTAGAGGGTGATATAGAGGTAGCATGGTATGTCTGAGGAGTCACTGGGGACCTTAAATGGCATAATTATGGCATTTTCTGAAGAAGGATCTAGGCCCGAAACGTCAGCCTTCCTGCTCCTCTGATGCTGCTTGGCCTGCTGTGTTCATCCAGCTCTACACCTTGTTATCTATACATATGGCATAATAGGTCTGAAATGACATGGGGTGATATGTTGAATCTGAGTGGGTATAGATTACATGAGAGATGTAATGGGTATGGGATGTTATAGACCATGGGTGGGGGTTAAAGAGTGAGGAGATCATTTATTGGTGTTTAAATGATATTAAGATTTGAGGCACTTTGTTGGAGAAGCCTTGTAACCAACTGACCTCTGTATCCACAATCCTCCTGCTCTCCAGTGTAACTCCCAAGCCTCATTATGAAGCCATAGCCTTTGTGAAAAATCACAAAACCTAGGCAGAGCTGAGCATAGCTCAGGTTGGAACCTGCACAAGTTCACAAATCTTGTTTTCCTAAACCAAGGTGAAAAGCAGGACCGTACATTTCAAAAACAAGGATGTAGTAATAAACTTATCACAACTTGGGTTCAGTGTCAACTGGAGGAATGTGTCTAATTCTGGAAATCAGTTTAGGAATGATGGAACACTTTTTGAGAGGCTGCAGAAGAGTTGATGTGAATGGTTGCAGGGATGAGGGAGTTTAGTTCCATGCTTGGATTGGAGAAGCTGATATTGAAACCCTTTGAGAAGAGAAGGTTGAGTGGAGGTTTGATTGAGATGGCCAAAGCCATGAAGTTCTGGGTGGAGCAGATGGACAGGGACTGTTCTATTTGGTGGAAGATTGGGAAACAAGAGGAGTGAGTGTGGTCAGGCTGAGATTGTGATGGAGGCAGCTTCAATGCTGGCTTTCAAAGGGATGGATAAGCACCTGAAAGGGAAGAAAAAAACTTACAGGGCCATGGAGAAAGAGTGAAGCTAGCTGAAAAGCTCTTAAAAATAGTTGTAATGTGCACAATGGATATAATGGCCTCTCTCTGGAATACATTTTACATTGGGGATAAATTGTCCACGTCCTGACATCAAATTACAAGATTTTACAATCAATTTGTTTGAATAACTTTCATGGGAGGAGGTCTTGCTGGCCAGGCCAGCATTTATTGTCCATCCCTAATTGCCCAGAAGGCAGTTAAAAGTCAACCACATCGCTGTGGGTCTGGAGTCACATGTAGGCCAGGCCAGGTAAGGATGGCAGATTCCTTCCCTAAAGGACATTATTAAAACAGATGGGTTTCTCCCACAAGCAGCAATGGTTTCACGGTCATCATTAGACACTTAATTCCAGATTTTGTTATAAAAATTTAATTGAAAATCCACCATGTGACTGGCAGGATTCAAACCTGGATCCCCAGATTAATAGTCTAGCAATAGTTCCACTAGGCCATCATTTTCCTACTTAAAAGAATGTCTCCAAAAATGAGAAATTTCAAAGATGAGGATAGATCAGAGGTTTGGACTGTTCTCCTTGAGGAGAAGAATGCTACAAGGAGATTGTTTAGTGGTTCTGAAAATCATGAGAGAGCCAGACAGTGTGGATAGAGAGAAGTGCTCCTTCTCGTAAAATGATCACAAATGAGACAGCATAGATTTAAAGTGATGTGCAAAATAGCAAGGGTGTGAGAAAAATATTGTAACACAGCAAATAGTTTGCGAATGGAATGCATTGCCTGGGAATTTGGGAGGCAGGTTCATTTGAGGCATTCTTGGACAGCTATTTGGATGGAAATAATTTGCAGGAATACGGGAACAGGCAGGAAATTGTCATGAGGTAATAGAACCAATGGACTGAATGGCCTCATTCTGAGTTTTAGTAGGCCTTGAGGGGATTGGCTAGTCATTGGGGTTAGGGAGGGGTGAAGGGAGCATGGGGATCAGGGATGGGCGAGATTGGGAGGGTGAGGGAGATCTTACCTTGGGCTAACGAGAGGTTCCCCTTGGCAGAATGGCCAGGAAAATGAGAGCCCTGCATGTCCCAGCCACAAATAAAATTTATTGGGTTGGATACTTGGTACCAGTGCACTATCCTTGGGTGAAACACCAGATGCAGCAAGAGGAGTGTGTGAAATGATTATTAAATGGTAAGATCACAGCAGGGGCAGGTGGGTGTTGTCAATGGCATCGCTGGCAAGACACCTAATTTTACAGACACCTCCCACTTCCTTCCTTATAAGGCCTCTCATTGTGGGCAAGATAGAATGGCACCTTGTCGAATTCCTATGGGATACAGTGTTGTAAAGCGGAGCTTGACTCACCCCCAAGAACCAAAACCGAAACACCCTGTTAAAAGGAGTGTGAAAAATGGAGGGTAACCTCTTTTTCAGCAACTTCTAATGGTTAAATTGAATAAATCCCTGACACTCACTTTGCAATCAACAAGTAGCAATTTATTTATCTAACTCTTAACAGTGAACAAATTAACTCAACCGTTAACAAACTGAACAAATCCCTTCTAACTACTAACTGTTACCAAATAACACAAGATTCTAATGGTATACTGTTCCAATAAATACAAGTCCCACTTATATAACGAAACAATGGAATTTAGTCTTTCAAAATTACAGCCAGGCTAAGACTTCTGGAATGTTCTGTGTTTTCTCCATTGAATCTCCTGTCAGGAATCTTAGCTCGGAGTGTTGAGGTACTGTTGTGATTAGATGGTACGTTCTTTAAGAGCTGAGAGATGTTATCTCCAGCAGATGGCAGTTGGTTCTCTTGTCTTTGTCTAACTGTCCTCTTCTTCTTTACCCAATTTTACATATCAGTATCTTACACCAGGATTATTCCCGTGTTGTTAAAACCCTCAGATTTAAATTTATTTAGTTTTTGCTATCAAAGTGCCTAGTTCAAATCTATTGGTGAAATTCAAAACTTATCTTCATAGCAAAACAAAACTGCTGCCTGAGAGAGATAGTAGGAACTGCAGATGCTGGAGAATCCGAGACAACAAGGTGCAGGGCTGGATGAACACAGCAGGCCAAGCAGCATCATAGGAGCAGAGAGGCTGACGTTTCGGGCCTAGACCCTTCATCAC
>NW_025975347.1:0-7983 GCF_021869965.1 Rhincodon typus
GGACGGGGTATTGAGTACAAGAGTTGGCAGGTCATGTTACAGTTGTATAGGACTTTGGTTCGACCACATTTGGAATACTGCGTACAGTTCTGGTCGCCACACTACCAAAAGGATGTGGATGCTTTGGAGAGGGTGCAGAGGAGGTTCACCAGGATGTTGCCTGGTATGGAGGGCGCTAGCTATGAAGAGAGGTTGAGTAGATTAGGATTATTTACATTAGAAAGACGGAGGTTGAGGGGGGACCTGATTGAGGTCTACACAATCATGAGATGTATAGACAGGGTGGATAGCAAGAAGCTTTTTCCCAGAGTGGGGGACTCAATTACTAGGGGTCACGATTTCAAGGTGAGAGGGGAAAAGTTTAAGGGAGATATGCGTAGAAAGTTCTTTATGCAGAGGGTGGTGGGTGCCTGGAACGCGTTGCCAGTGGAGGTGGTAGAGGCGGGCACAATAGCATCGTTTAAGATGTATCTAGTCAGATACATGAATGGGCAGGGAGCAGAGAGATACAGATCCTTGGAAAATAGGCGACAGGTTTAGATTGAGGATCTGGATGGGCACAGGCTTGGAGGGCCGAAGGGCCTGTTCCTGTGCTGTAATTTTCTTTGTTCTATCCCCATTACTCTCCCCAACCTCCCCTTCACTCTCCCCATCATCCCCACTACTCTCCACATTTGTCCATCCATGATACACATAAGATCTGTCTGAGCCTTTCATTTCAAATGCTCTGATAGGAACCTCTCTGATGTCCTCTGCACTGTCACCACCCACACAAGGCCTTTTACATTTGGACCTTTGCTGTGATCAGGAAGTTGTGGCTATTCCACATTCTTTTAATGGTATCCACATACCACGATCCTAGTTAGGTCTCGACTGAACTTCTTTGGTAGATTTTGCATCTTGCCTGGTGAGTTTTGTTATAATTTATTTATTCAGATGCTGGGTCAGCATTTATTGCCCATCCCTGATTGCCCAGAGGACAGTTATGTGTCAACGACATTGCTGTGGGTCTGAAGTCACATGTAGACCAGACCAGGTAAAGATGGCAGATTTCCTTCCCTGATGGACATTAGTGAACCAGATGGGCTCTTACAACTTTTATTAACTAATGTTTATTATTAGACAAGTTTGTTATGTCAGGTGTTTTATTGACTCCAAATTTTACAATCAGCCATGGTGGGATTCGAACCTAAGGCCACAGATTATCAGCCGGGGTTCTGGATTATTAGGAAAAACTCAGCAGGTCTGACAGGATCTTCCTCAGGAAGGGTCAGCAGACCCGAAATGTTAACTCTGATTTCTCTTTCCAGATGCTGCCAGACTTGCTGAGCTTTTCCAACAACTGATGTTTTTGTTTCTGATTTACATCAGCCGCAGTTCTTTTGGTTTTTGTTCTGGATTGTTAGTCCAGTGACATTAAAACTCGATTTCTGCCTCCCCTGATCTAAGATAAATGATGGTATCTACCTGTTTGAACTGAATCTGGCACAGCTTTCCCTCTACAACATCCCTTTGTCTTGTTGATATTGATCAGGAGCTTGTATTTCTGGTTAACTTCATCAATCTCCTGTAACCCCTCCACTGAGATTACTGTCACCAGATTACCCAGTCATTATCGTTATGGTTTGCAATATCTTTCTGTGAGGAAATTGGTTGTTGTGTTGACAACGTTACAACCGTGTCTACATCTCGAAATATATGTCACTGGTTACAAAATGCTTTAGAAAGACTTGATGTACTGAAAGGTACAAAGGTAATGCAAGTCTTCTGCCCTTCACTGTTGCTCCCTCTCTAGCTTTCTCTTTCTGAGTTTCTTGCTTAGTTTCTCCCACTTAGCCTCTTTCTCTCTGTTACCTGCCCGTCTGTATTGGCCTATAGTCAGCTATTCAGTTGTGAGAAAGAATGTGACTGTCCATCACCTTTACCAGGGCATTTAGGAAGGGTAAAAAATGCTGACCCAGCCAGTGACACACACATCTCATTAATGACTGGGAGGAAAATAACTTCCTTTTTGCAGTATTTCCGATCTATTAGTGGGGGCTCTATCCTGATCTCTACCTCTACAAAGTGGTGGAGCCCTGAGATTGCTGGGATCTCTTCCCTCAAGGAAACCTCATTTACACAGAAATCCTGCTCAATAAGATGGCAACTTCTCTTCCACCATCCTTCCCCATATTCCTGATTCCCTTCATGCCAACCTGTTGATAAACCTAGTCTTCAACAAACTCAAAAACTGAATGTCAACAGCTGTCTGTGATTGTAAATTCCAAAGAATCACAATTCTTTAGGTGAAGGACTGACCAACCTCTTATTCCTGAGACGGTGATCCCAAATTCCAGACTCTCCGTCCAGGGGGAAACAGGCTGTCAGTGCCAAACATGTTAAACTTCCCAGAATGGTGTATATTTCAATGAGATGATCTTTCAGTTTCGAAACTAGAAAAAGTTTAGGTCTATTCAATTCAGTGTCTTCTTGTAGGAAAATCTTCATATCCATATGTCTGCACAGAGGTTTTCCCTGTCTTTATTTCTTGTTTTCAATGCCATAAATGTTTTACATTTAGCAACAAAACAATTAGCGAAGCAAGCAGATTTCACAAATTCTAATTAAGAAGCTGGAGGAACCCAGGGAAAGGGAAAACCGAGGCTAGCTGAGAGAATCTGTGACAGTGTGAAATTACCCAGCCCAGTTACTGAGAATTATTTTGGGAATTCATCCTGACTCAGCAGAAGGCCACGAGCTGATTTGATCAGCCGTGAGCTGAACGTTACACATGAATTTTATTGAAGTACTTTCCAGAGTCAACCGTCAGGAAATGCAACTCCCAAACTGTCAACAACGCACTGGCAACAAGGACATTTTCCTAGCAAAGCTGCACACCAAATTCATCAAGTCATAGAAATCTACAGCACAGAACAAGGCCTTTCAACCCATCAAGTCTGCGCTGGTCCAAAGTACACACCTAACAATTCTAATCCCACCTTCCCGCACTTGGACCATAGCCCTGTATGCCTCGGCATTATCAATGCATAACTAAAGATTTCCTCAGTGTTATAGGGGTTTCTGCTCCTACCATTCCCAAAGACAGTGAGTTCCCAATTTCAGCCACCCCCTAGGTGCAAAAAGATTCCCCCCTCCCTCCCAGCTAAACCTCCTGCCCCTTCCCTTAAACCTATGCTCCCTGGTCATTGATCTCTGCACCAAGGGGAAACATTACTTTCTAATTTTATCCATTATCTCAATCATGTCACCCTCAGTCTCCTCTTCGCCAAGGAAACCAGTCCCAGTCTGTCCAATCTCTTTTCATGACTGAAACTCTCCATCCCTGGCAACATCCTGGTAAATCCCCTCTGCACCATCTCGAGTTCTATTACATCCTTCCTGTAATGCGGATTCCAGAACTGCACACAATACTCAAAGGGGAATGGTATTACCACTAGCTTAATAAGCTGGAGACCCAGGTTATGTTTTGGGGAGAAAAACAGAAATAGCTGGAGAATTCAGCAGGTCTGGCAGCATCTCTGGAGAGAAAACAAAGTTAACGCTTAGAGTCCAGTGACCTTTCTTCAGAACTTTCTTGAATTAACTCTGTTTTCTTTCTCTCCACAGAACCTGCCAGATCTGCTGAGCTTTCCCAGCAATTTCTGTTTTTATTTCAGGTTTCCAGCATCCACAGTTCTTTAGTTTTTTTGTTTAATGTTCTGGGGACCCCTGCATACAAACCCCACCAAGGTAGATGGTGGCATTTCAAATCAATTAAAATCTAAAAGGAAGAGTCTAATGATGACCAATGAAATTGGTCAGATTGTCAGAAAAACCCAACTGGTTCACTACAGTCCTTTAGGGAAGGAAACTGCTGTCTTTACCAAGTCTGGCCGACATGTGACTCTAGACCCATAGCAAAGTGTTTTTTTTAATTGAATGCAAATTCCACCATCTGCCTCAGCAGGAATCAAACCCAGATCTTGAGGACATTCCCCAGGACATAGTGAGAACATTCCCTGGGAGATATTGAGAACATTCCCCGGGAGATAGTGAGAACATTCCCCGAGAGATGTTGTGAACATTCCGCGGGAGATGTTGTGAACATTCCCTGGCAGATATTGAGAACATTCCCCGGGAGATATTGAGAACATTCCCCGGGAGATGTTGAGAACATGCCCCAGGAGATATTGACTGAATGATAAATGATGACTAGAAGATTGGGGCACCTACCCTGCTTTTCAAAATTATTTACAAAATCTTTCAGATATTTTACATGGAATTTAGCAAGCACATGATGCTTTCGTTTAAACTCTGATCGAAAAGTCAGCACTTCTTAAAATAGAGTATTCCCTCAGTACTGACCCTCTGACAGTACGGCACTCCCTCAGCACTGACCCTCTGACAGTGCGGCACTCCCTCAGCACTGACCCTCTGACAGTGCGGCATTCCCTCAGCACTGACCCTCTGACAGTACGGCACTCCCTCAGTACTGACCCTCTGACAGTGCGGCACTCCCTCTGTACTGACCCTCTGACAGTGCGACACTCCCTCAGTACTGACCCTCTGACAGTACGGCACTCCCTCAGTACTGACCCTCTGACAGTGCGACACTCCCTCAGTACTGACCCTGTGACAGTGCAACACTACTCAGTACTGACCCTCTGACAGTGCAGCGCTCCCTCAGTACTGACCCTCTGATAGTGCGGCGCTCCCTCAGTACTGACCCCCTGACAGTGCGGCACTCCCTCAGCACTGACCCTCCGACAGTGCGGCACTCCCTCAGTACTGACCCTCTGACAGTGCGACACTCCCTCAGCACTGACCCTCTGACAGTGCGGCACTCCCACAGCACTGACCCTCTGACAGTGCAGCACTCCCTCAGCACTGACCTTCTGACAGTGCGGTGCTCCCTCAGAAGTTTTGGAGCCACATTTCCCATCATTTTGCAATCTTTATTGTTTTCTTTTTCAGGTGGGTTTTCCAATAATGTGGCTTAGCGAGGAAAAGCATCAGGACAACAGACTGTCTCTTGGATCATCTAAGCCAGACCAGCAGGAACAAGCACAAGCACTCTGTGGTGCCTAGACCTGATAGGTGTCGGGTGTCATGAATCCTGAGTGAATCTGTGACTTCTTAGACAGGAAGCTCATCTTCTTTCTTCATGCACCAGCTTTGGAAGTGTGGCCATGGCGAATTCCTCTTGGTCTCATTGTCTGGAATCCAATATTGGAACCTTGTCTCTTAACATCTGTGCTTTATTATGCTTCGTATAAGTGAATAAATTCTATTTATGCAATTAATATATCAATAAATATTTGACACGAGTGATATTAAATACAAGAATTGACAATGCTGTAATGCATCCACTCTGTAAATCAGTCCTTTTTGATTTCTCTATGGATTTTGATGCTGTCAAATTGAGGCTGTACCCTCACTGTAGTTTGTGCAATGCAGCAGCCAATCTGTGCACAGCAAGATCCCAGAAGTTTCAGATATACAGCAGGTGGAGGAAGAAACAGGTGGATGTAATAGGCAGAGATGTAGTGAACAGAGTGCATTCTGGGTAAGTATGAGGTGATGCGCTTTGGGATAAACAGCATGTTAGCCAGATGGGCCTGGTCCCACCCAACTCACATTCCTTGAACGTGGCACTTCAAAATGATAAGACAGCTAAAGCTAATGGGGCACTTGGTAATTGCACCATTCCTATATAAAAGCATGGAATTCAGGAGAAACGTAGATAAGCAGTATTAAGTACAGTGCTGGTCATCAGGTTTTAGGAAAGATGACAACGTCTTGGAGCAATTTACTGCAATTGGAGCAGGGATGAGAGACTTCAGTGAATGTTGAGAGACTTCAGTGAATGTGGAGAGACTGGAGAAACTGGGATTGTTCTCCTTAGAGCAGAGAAGGTTCAGGTGGGTTTAATCGAGGTGCTCAAAACTTTTGTTCAAGTAAACGAGGAGAGTACTCTGGTGTCAATAATCAGCAGAAATGCAATCAGCGGCTTCATCAATGCCCTTCCCTCCATCATAAGGTCAGAAGTGGGGATATTCGCCGATGATTGCACAACGTTCAGCACCATTCGTGCTCCTCAGATACTGAAGCAGTCTGTGTTTGAATGCAACAAGATCTGGACAATAAAAACCGAAAGAACTGCAGATGCTGTAAATCAGGAACAAAAACATAAGTTGCTGGAAAAGCTCAGCAGGTCTGGCAGCATCTGTGAAGGAGAAAACAGAGTTAATGTTTCGGGTCCGGTGACCCTTCCTCAGAACTGATGGTGGCTGGGACAATGTCAGTTTATATGCAGAAAATAGGGAGGTGGGTGGAGAATGGAGTAAACGATAGGATAGAGCCCAAAGAGAAAGAAAGACAGTTGGACAGACAAAGGAGTTGCTAACGATCAGACTGGGAGGGTGAGTAGTTGTTAATAGGGACTGTTAGTGACTAACAACAGGGGGTGTGAAATGGCAGGCTATGTGGTAACAAGGCCTGGTTTTTGGGTTGGGGGGCTGGGACATGGGAGAGTTTAGGCCCTAACCTCTCCTCCTCCCTCTCCAGAATCCAAGGGCCCAAACATACCTTCCAGGTGAAGCAAAACTTCACCTGCACTTCCCAGAATCTGGTCTACTGCATTCTCTGCTCACAGTTAGGGATCCTCTCAGAAGGAGCGATCACATTATGGTCGAATTTAAAATACAGATGGAACGTGAGAAGGTTAAATCCAGTACCAATGTCCTTTGCTTAAACAAAGGAGACCATGAATGAATGAGGAAGGAGTTAGCTAAGGTAGAATGGGAGCAAAAACTTTATCGTCGGTCAATTGAGGAACAGTGGAGGACTTTCAAAACAATTTTTCACAGTGCTCAGCAGAATTATATTCCAGTGATAAAGAAGAACTCTAGGAAAAGAGAGACCCAGCTATTGATGTCGAAGGAAATAAAGGAAAGTATCAGATTGAAAAAAAAACATACAAAAAAGAAAGATTAGTGGGAAACTAGTAGACGGGGAAATCTTTAAAGGCCAACAGAAAGCCACGAAAAAAGTTATAAAGAAAACTAATATAGATTATGAGAGTAAACTAGCTCAGAATATAAAAACAGGTAGCAAAAGTTTCTATAAATATGTAAATCGTAAAAGAGTGGCGAAGGTAAACATTGGTCCTTTAGAGGATGAGAAGGCCAGTTTAATAACTGGGAATGAGGAAATAGCTGAGATATTAAACAGTTATTTCGTGTCGGTCTTCACAGTGGAAGACACAAATAACATGCCAAAAACTAATGGCAAGAAGGTTATAGCACGTGAGGACCTAGAAACTATCATTATCACTAAGGAGGCAGTGCTGGGCAAGCTAATGGGGCTAAAGGTAGACAAGTCTCCTGGCCCTGACGAAATGCATCCCAGGGTACTAAAAGAGGTGATGGGGGAAATAGCAAATGCACTAGTAATTATTTACCAAAATTCACTGGACTCTGGGGTGGTTCCCGCAGATTGGAAAACAGCCAATGTGACGCCACTGTTTAAAAAAGGAAGTAGACAAAAAGCAGGTAACTATAGGCCAGTTAGCTTAACTTCGGTAGTGGGGAAAATGCTTGAATCTATCATTAAGGAAGAAATAGCAAGACATCTGGATATAAATTGTCCCATTAGTAACACCCAGTATGGGTTCATGAAGGGTAGGTCATGTTTAACTAATTTGGTGGAATTCTTTGAGGACATTACTTGCATGGTGGACAATAGGGAACCTGTGGATGTAGTGTATCTGGATTTCCAGAAGGCGTTTGACAAGGTGCCACACCAAAGGCTGCTATATAAGATAAAGTTGCATGGTATTACAGGTAATGTATTGGCATGGATAGAGGATTGGTTGACCAGTAGAAAGCAAAGAGTAGGGGTAAATGGGTGTTTTTCTGGTTGGTGGTCAGTGGCTAGCGGTGTGCCTCAGGGATCAGTGTTGGGACCTCAGTTGTTTACAATTTACATAGATGATTTGGA
>NW_025975348.1:0-7982 GCF_021869965.1 Rhincodon typus
GTCGTGTTTTGGACTACATCGGACAAACAGGAAGGAAACTAACAACAAGAGTACATGAACACCAACTGGCTACAAAAAGACGCGACCAATACTCACTCATCTCAATCCACATGGACAAGGAGAACCACGACTTCGACTGAGACAACACCAAGATCCTGGGACAGGCTAGGCAGAGACAAGCACGAGAATTCCTGGAAGCATGGCACTCCAAGAAGCAGGCTATTAATAAGCACATTGAACTCGACCCCATATACATTCCACTACAGAGGAAACCCGAAAGTGAGGCAATCCATTGCAACGGACCCCAGAGTTTAAAAACCAGGCGGGAAAACACACCGACGCTTCATCAGAGGCTGCACTGAGGATGTTACCCAGCACGGTAACGAAACGTCTGCGGAACAACAAACCAGCTCGGCGAGGCAACCAACCTCAACACCCACAACCCGAGCTACAGATCTACTCCAAAACCTTATAGGTATAAATGCTGGACTCGCCAGAGATGTTTACATCCCGTGAATGACTAAAAATAAAAATTTAACCACATCAATGATATTACTGGTAAGGACTACGTGCTTCTTTCCTGAAAGGATGTTGTTAAGGTCCTAGCTAATGATAATCCTGGGGAAGTTTGGTCCCAGATAGATTGCTCGATTATATATTTAACTTTTACAATTATTATCACAATTGTTTGTCACTTTAACATATTCACATGAGACTGCAAATGCACTTTAATAACAGGAAAATAATTTATTGCAGGGAATAAAAAATAAAGAAACTTCAAGGGAAGGAAGGATCAGGGAATAAATATCCAATTGTTTGAATTGTGTTTGGAAGGGAAAGTAGCCCATGGAGATCAGTTTAAAATCTATACAGAGCATGTTGAAGTTGCAGTGAACAACTTTAACAAGGTCAAAGTGTTGGAGTTAATAAAGTTCAGAGGATTAAATGTCATATTTTATTCATGATAAATAATATTGTTTGAATAATAGTATTATTTTACTAGATGTCTCTAAATAACTTACTGCATGGAGAGATCGCAGCATCATGAAACTATTGAAATATTGGATAGCATGCAAAGGAACAATAGGAAAAGTGAGAAGATCTTCTACCTAATAAAAACAATCTTGCAGGATAATTTAGAAGAAAAGATTTCTGTGGTTTCATGCCAGTCATATATTAGGTAACGTTATCCACTGTTTTGGTGGGTCCTATTTATTTTAAAATTCACTGGTCATCAAAACTTGTTTATTATTCTACTCTGTTTCTTGGATTTTCTTTTTTGTGGTCCTCTGAGGTTCTTTTGTTACCTGAAATACTTTAACAATTGGCAATGTCTTTAACAAAAATAGTTTGTCACTGTTAGACTGGACCTTTTCTCTATAGTCAGTTGAAAGAAGAGGGTATGAGATTTTGTGTTTCCAGATTTTCAACAAAAATGTTTGTCTAGACCTATTTCTTCATGAAATAGTGACCACTGAAAGGCTTTGTGCAGTGTGGAATCTGTGGATAAGGTCAACATATCAGAGGTTTGTCCAGCTGTTCACACCACTGTCAAAATAATATCAGGGTTCTTCACTGAAAGTTGATTATATTCTCAGCAGGAACACACATACTGCATGAATGCAGAAAATCGCTGAGATTTAATGAAGCGTGTGTTGTAAGGTTTCTGATGACAGGTCCTCAGTTTTCAACAGATAATGGTCTGCATGATGCAACTAGAAAAAATTTCACTCTTTGATCTCTTACCATTCAACATAAATCCTTTTCCACCCAATACTTCAACAAAGTCCCTCTTAACTATCTAAATACTTTGAATCTCTTGTGGGATACTAGTTAGAGAGTGATTACTTAGCGGAAGTAGAAACATGTTTGGAAGGAAAACTGCTTAGGCACCGAAATAACTCTACAGAGGCCGGTATTCTGTCACCAAGTCACCCTTTCTTTACACATTGAGAGTACTTGACATTGATCCAGCTCCCTCAGAGCCAGCTGTCAGAGTGAACGGGATGTCTGACACTCCTGTTTTTATCTGTCAGCCAGGGTTCCCTGATTAGACCAGATTAACAGCCCCAACCATGGAACTCATACTCTACGATGTCCACTTGGCTGACCTTGTTACAATCACTACAGACATCCATGAAAATATAATAGCAACAAGAAAAGAGGGAATGTTGACACTTGGCCAAGCTATGTTAATCAATACATTACGCCACTCAACATCTCTCATGATGTCTTTCAGGCTTGTATATTCACCCTTTGTTTTTAAGGCAGAAATGCCAGCCTTTAACATAGACAAACAAGTATTATTATCAAGACTCTCACTGGGTAAAGATATGGTATAGCTGAGTCATGTTTTGTAAGATTGTAGGTTCATTGAAAATCTCTGATCTTGGCCTCAGCTTTCACAGCAATGTAAAGAATTTAAGGATGGTTGATTGCTGAAAGGAAGGAAGTAAAAAATGATTGGAGGTCACGCAAAGTTGCTGATATTTATAGTGTCCTTACATTTCCACCTCTCACAGTATTGAGAGAGTCCCACCCAAAGTCAGAGCAATTATCTGGGCCTGGGCTTTCCTTTGTTTCTCACTCAGGTATCCAAGTTTTGAAGCATAGATTTGGAGCTGTGTCTTGACACACCGAGAACTTTTCATTTACAGAGGAACGCACTCCATTTTGTACATTTCAGGTCAATGAGCAGTTTCAGTCTGCTCTGATGTAGATGGAGACAGGGAGGACCCCAGTTAGTGCCCAATCCATTTAATATACAATACATCAAATATTCAATTGTTCCTGTCCTGAACATTTGCCTCATGTTTGGGACAGTTAACCAGCTCTCTGCCCTCTTGAGGTTCCATCTTTCCCTATTAAAACATTGTCAATGCATTTTCAGTGATATTTCTCCACTCATTGTCTCCTCTCAAGGATCTGTCTTCCTCCCCTCTTCCTTATCGATGCACTTCTCCAGTGGAAATGTTAATCGTGAGTCCAGGGTAAACTTCAATATGACTGCGTATATACTGAAGGCATATATTTGGAATTTAGCTGTCAATTTATAAAGGAGTGTTTTGGGATTATTGGGATTATACTTTTACTATGTGTTTAAAAATGTTTGAGTCTGTCCTATAAGTAAATAGTGATAGTTCTGATTGGGTGGGGGCGTGGTCAGTTAGTTCAATTGGCTACACAGCTGGTGCATGATGCCAAATTAGCACCAACAGCACAGCTTCAATTCTCGCACCAGCTAAATTTAGCATGGGGGCTCTACTTCTCACCCTGTCTCCTTGACTGAACCTCAGGTTAAACCAGCACCGGTCATCTCTCTCTAATGAGAAGACAGCTCTCTGGTCTGGTAGGACAATGGTACCTTTACCTTTAGTTCTAATGAAGGGTCACTGGCCTCGAAATACTAATTCAGTTTCCCTCTACAGATGCTGTCAGATCAATCCAGTTTCTCCACCAGTTTCCGTTTTTAATTCAGATCTACATTATCTGCAGTTTTTTGTTTACTTATATAATTAGATAGTTTGATTTATCTATTTTGTTTTTGTTAAAAATTCTGTTTTATTGGTAAAGTAACTTCTGCAGTATTACATGCTTATGTTTCAGCACAAGACTATGTCGTTAAAACCAAAGCAAAGCAAGCCATCAAGCCAGGTTCCTGTCCAGGATCTGACTTGTCTACTAATAGCATAATAAAAACAATAATAATAATAATAATAATAATATTAGAGTTAAATATTAAATCAAATAGATTTAATATTACCCTTCAGTACCTGAGCAATATAATGTTTGTGTTTAATAGTTAGTTGGAATAAATATCTGTTGAATTCTTCAATAGTACACGATCCACAATCTCGTTCCTTGTGCTATGGGAGGTTAAAATAATCATTGGAACTATAGGTTAAACATCCTGTTGTAGGTAAATTCACATTATATATGAATGATAAGGCATGAACAAAAATCTGATTGGCAGCCAGTTTTTAGTGAAGGACAATAAACGTTATTATTGGCATTCAAAGTTGTTTTTATCTATGAGTTACATTGCAGAAATTAGGTCCAAAGTATTCCCACTTTAAGACAGAAAGAAATAAGAAGCAGTGGCAAATGATGAGTATCAATGTCCATAAAATCAAAAGGACATTGACTGAGCAGAGATGGCTATTATAATTTGACAGAGGGATGTGAGGAGGTCGGTTAATATGGATTATGTGCTAATCGGAATGGAGCTGAGGCGCCAAAATAGCACTGACTTACTCCAGATAAACAGTGATCAATATGTGAAACAGAATATCAGCCCAGAGAGAGGAGTAAGAAACATTGATAGACTTAAGAAAGAACTCAGAATGTTCTTTAAGATGAAATGAGATTTAGGGCTATTGGAAATCCTGTGGCAGGTGGATCCAGTGGCCTTCTTCTGCCTGGATCAGTTACTATGTTGATAAACCCATCATAGAATTGTACTTGTTCAAAACATCAGCGATATAACAGCAAATTGCAGACTTACATATCTTGATTTTTTTTTTTAGCACTCGACATTTCGAATGAAAGCAGACATATTTGTGTAGTTCAATGATGAGGGGCCTATCAGAATGTTTAAATTCCAGAAGAAAAGTTCATCCATTTCTTTTCACTCTGTTCAATTAATTCTAAAGGACTTCACTAAAAAATGCTCCACAAGCACTTTTGGGAACCTTTGAGTCTGCAGAAATTAATTGGACAAAGTTTAAAATAACAATTAAAATGCTAAATTAGATATTTCTTTACAAATTTGTTTACATGTCAGTTGAATCAATTCAGATTGGCAATTCTGAATGGACGGACAAGATAAACGAACATTTTTATTGCCAGACAGAAATGAAACTGCTGACATCAGCTATAGTATTTGAAGAAGATTAAGTTATTTTTCTTTCCCATTAGAAGAGGAGTATACCCACTGTTTTCAGCAGATTTCTCTTTATTCAATCTACAAGCATGCTTTTTGTCCTATTTCTGCTGATTTTACCCAATTTCTTACACGAGTGGGTTTCCCCACTAGCTTTACTATTGTGTTAGTCTCTTTTCCTACAGTTTGCTTTGTGGAAATGAAGTTCACATCAACCAGGAATCTTTGCTTGTCTTTAAAACAAATTTGGCTTTGTTAAACTTCCTCAATTACTATTTCTGTTGAACAGAGTTACAATGCAGAGATGGGCCACTGCTGGCTGTGAATGTTTTTTTTTAACTCATTCACAGGATGAGGGTATCGCTGGCTGGGCCAGCATTTATTGCCCATTCCTAATTGCCCAGGGGGCAGTTAAGAATCAACCACATTGCTGTAGGTCTAGAGTTATATGTAGACTAGACCAGGTAAGGATGGTAGTTTCTTTTTCTGTAGGACTTGGGTTTTTCCTGATTATTAATAACTGTTACATGGTCAGCATTAGACTTTCAATACTGCATTTTTTGAAACATTGAATTCAAATTCCAACATCTGCCAAGGCAGGATTCAAACCCAAATCCTGGAACATTTGCTGAGTCTCGATGAATAATCCAGTAATAATACAATTAGACCATTGCCTCCCTTTTAGAATCTGATCAGTTTCTGTCAGTTCCACTTCTCATTATTAAACATCCTGTTATTACAGGCTTCAATTACTGATTCAGATTTCCAACAATTCCTGATTTCCCCTTTTGAAGCATTCATAAGTACGCTTAGTCATTTCATTCATTGAGCAGGGAGTTTCAGTGGGTTTGGCGGATTTGGGGGTATCAGGGCAATGGAACGCTGCTTCCTGCCCCTACCTCCTCCATGACCAACATCACCATCAGCCCTGCAGCTATGGTGCTACACAAGGTCAGGCAGTCCCTGGTTAGACACCAGTCAGGACTGTCTCACAAAATCATTCCGGAGATGGACCATGGTCAGTTCCATGGGCCTTTTCACTGAAAGACAGGGGGGAGGTGGTATCAGGGGCTACTGCATGGAAGTTGCAGAAGTCAGTTGTGGGGATTGAAGACAGAATGCTGGGATACAAAGAGGATAACAATTGTGAAAGGAGGGAAACACAATATATATTGGGGTTGGGAGGGACAATAGACCATGGAAGGGACAGGGGTAATGAGGGGGAGCTGTAATCAAATATGAGCACCACCTTAGATTTCATGAGGGAGATAATACACTTCTATTTCTGATTTGATGATACATTGTGACTAGAGCTCAGGGGGTAACGTGAGGAAATGAGAGCATAAAAAATCAGATTGCGTGGGTACACGGCCAAGATTGAAGCCATTGGGACTGTGAAATACCATTCATTTTTGAGATTTTCTCCATAACTCATGCTTTGGAAGGTTTATAAGCAAAGCAGTAGCCTTTATTAAGTTGTTTTTTTGACTTTGTGCCATTTAAACCAATGGCAGATGATGAAATCCCAATGCAGAATATCCTGTGGGAAAACCTAGCTGCTGTATGTAGCATCATGTCCAGTCTCCTGATGTTAAATATAACACTGGAAAACCCAAGTGAAAGGCCTCGTTAATTTAATGTGTGGGAGGTTTAATGGAATCAGGCCGTTTTTATTGGTCCCAAATGCAGTGATCTCGCAGTTGAGATATATTCCTGTTGTGATTTTCCATGGATCTTGCAGTTGATATTTTCCAGAAATTTGGCTTTCTTAAACTTCCTTAGTTATCATTTCCATTGAACAGAGTTACAACGCAAAGATGGGCCACTGCTGGCTGTGAGTGTTTTTTAAAATTTGCTCACAGGATTTGGCCATCGCTGGCTAGGCCAACATTTATTGCTCATCCCTAATTGCCCAGAGGGCAGTTAAAACTCAACCACATTGCTGTGGGTGTGGAGTCACATATAGACTAGACGAGGTAAGGATGGCAATTTCTTTCCCTGTAGGAGTGTTTTACGTGCGATGGTGAGAGGAACAAAGAAAGTGACACAATTTCACAACAAGAACAAGAGGAAAGTTACTTCAAACAATTTCCAAGAAGATAAACATTAAACTGTATCTAAATAATACATTTAAAGTTTCTCACTGGACAATGCACAGAGAAAATTTGTTTTGCCATTAACTAAGTTAAATTTTAAACACCTTTCCATTACAGGTTACTCATCACAAGTCTTTTTGCAGATGTTTTTGAGTGGTATACAGAAAGTTGGGTGGTTATAAATGATGTACCTCAAAAGGTCAGAGCAGAAAAATGGATTTTCTGTGGCAGTCCACAAGATTGTACTAACAGAAGTGGTAATGAAACTGAGCTAATCAAACATTACAGAAAGAATTAGAGATAAAATAAAAGTTGGGAAATGACTGAATCATGAAACAGGAAGCAAAAGAGTGTCTTATAGATTAAAAACTGCATCTGACAGAGATCTGATTCATGTGGGCTATGGTGATATTAGAGACAGAATCAGATAAAAAGTCCAGTGAGACCCATCAGGAGCATCTTGCTGCATTTTTAATGCTTTTCACAAAGTGGTGAGGCAAATTTCTCATTTGGCAGCAATGAGTTGCAATTTAAGGAAGATTATTGCTTGTCAATGGACTTACTCACCCCATTAATAGAACATAGAACATAGAACATAGAACATAGAACACAGAACATAGAACACAGAACATAGAACACAGAACATAGAACATAGAACATAGAACATAGAACACAGAACATTACAGTGCAGTACAGGCCCTTCGGCCCTCGATGTTGCGCCGACCTGTGAAACCAATCTGAAGTCCATCTAACCTAAACTATTCCATTATCATCCATATGTTTATCCAATGACCATTTAAATGCCCTTAAAGTTGGCAAGTCTACTACTTTTGCAGGCAGGGCATTCCACGCCCTTACTACTCTCTCAGTAAAGAACCTACCTCTGACATCTGTCCGATATTTATCACCCCTCAATTTAAAGCTATGTCCCCACATGCTAGCCATCACCATCCGAGGAAAAAGGCTCCCACTGTCCACCCTATCTAATCCTCTGATCATCTTGT
>NW_025975349.1:0-7982 GCF_021869965.1 Rhincodon typus
TCCCAGAGCGGAGGTCGGGGTGGGGGGAGTGTGTCCCAGAGCGGAGGTCACGGTGGGGGAGGTGTGTCCCAGAGCGGAGGCGAGGCCGGCGTGGACTGGAAGTGAGATCTCGAGGTTTGAAGCCCGGTGTGGTCTAGAGACTTGGCCCAGGCGATCTGGAGGCTCGGTGCTGGTACGGACTCGGTGAATAGACTAAAATTCGAGTATTTGAAAAAAAGTTATTTATTCTTATGCTGAACTTTTATTTATCATTCTTTCAAGTCTGTAACACATACTTAAGTTTCTGTACCTAGGTACCCCATACTTAAGATAGCGCCAAAGCGGCAACATTACTAACTTTTCACTGGACTCATTTGAGTGCACATGATAGTATAGCTAATTCAATTCAATTCACTTTGAATGGGAAAGGTTTGGAGTGATATGGGCCAAGAGCAGGCAGATGGGACAAGTTTAGTTTGGGATTATGTTTGACACAGACTGGTTGGGCCAAAGGGTCTGTTTCCGTGCTGTATGACTTGATGACTCTTTTAGCATATGTAGGACCCAACTAGAGGACATGTTATTTTAAATCTGGTGTTATTTGATGAAAAGGACCAATTTATTTTGTTATAAAATACCCTTTATGGATGACTGGCCACAAGATGATACAATTTTACATTATATTTGAAAATGAGGTAGTTCATTCTAAAGCGAGTGTGTTAAATTTGAATAAGGGAAAATATGATGGCATGAGGCACAAATTAGGTGAGGCAGACTGGGAAAATAAATTAAAAGGCATAACTGTACATAGTCTTTAAGGAACTGGTGCATGATACAGCAACTACACATCCTTCAAGATGCAAAACTCAAAAAATGTCAATCAATCACAGCTAACAAAGTAAGTTCAGGCTTTTAACAAGTTAAAAGAAAAGGCCTATAAAATTGCCAGAAATACCAGTATTTCTGAGGATTGGGAAGTTTGTAGAATGTAGCAAGGGAAGACCAACAAATTGACAAGGAAAGGGAAAATCTAGAAATAAAAGCATAAAAATGAACTGATTGTACTTGAGAGGATGCAGAAAGGATTCACTAGCATGTTACCATGGTTAAAGAGATTCAGCAATGAAGATAGGCTGGGCAATAGAGACTGCACTTCTGAATAGAGGGCATGTTCCATTTATATTTTGCTTTGATTTTCCTCAAGGTTTTTAAAAGCAGGTCTTCCCATCCTGAAGCTAGGGTTGTTTACCTTCTTCCTTAGAGAAGACTGAAGAAGTCAGTAGGCATGAAACTTTAATTCTGCTTTTCTCTCCACAGATGCTGCCATACCTTCTGTGCTTCTCCAGCACTTTCTGTCTTTGTTTCAGATTTCCAGCATCCTCAGTATTTTATTTCCCGGGATGCTGCCTTTGCTGTCGGCTCATCCATTCTGGAACACCCAATCCCTGAGCTCCATCTAGTGGCAGGAGTTGGCCAGTGCAGCTAGTCCCTGGACTGCATTGATAGCTGCCCCTTCTTACCACTAAATGGAGACAGGTCTGTCTAAAAGTACCGTATTATCGGTTATTTTTTAATTGAATATTATACCCTATTTAATTTAGTGATATATTTTATTTCGCAAGTTACTTTGGCTACATACCAACAATGCTGTACTTGTTTGGAGCCAAATTTGAACCTGTATGTATTTATTTTCTCGGTGAGAAATTTCCCATGGAACCATACTCTGACTTTAACATTGATTCCAATGGGAATCCCTGATTCACTTAAAGCCGTGACTTTCAGGAAGGTAACCGCAACTTTAAACAAGGATTTACTGTGAGGTAAGCAAACACATACATCATGGTGTTCTGTAGTGAGGGTGACTCATACAATGTACAGATGCTTCTAGACCTGCTGAGTATTTCTAAAACATTGTTTTTGTTTTTTTAGAAAACTTGGCTTTAAATTACATTTTCCCTGAGCTCACTTCTGAATAAGGGGCATGTTCAATTCATATTTTGGTTTGATTTTTCTCAAGTTTTAAGAGGCAGGTCTTCCCAACCTGAGCTGTCTCTGTGTCTTGTTGGGTCTAATTGTTATAATTTCCATCGTAACTGGAGTCTACCAGCCAAGCACAAAACAGCTGCATTATGGGCTATTGACATTCATTCATAGAATTCCAAGCAATATCCTGGCCTTCAGTGATCTCAAACCTTGACAATTCATGGACATTTAAAAAGAACTTAACAAAACCACTAAAGAATTGCGGATGCCGGAAATCAGAAACAAAAACAGAAATGGCTGGGAAAACTCAGCAGGCCTGGTAGCATCTGTGAAGAGAAAGCAAAGTTTAATCTTTTGGGTCCATTGACCCTTCTTCAGAACTGATTGTACCTTGGAAAAGGTTGGTATATATGCTGAAGATGGAGTGGGGGAAGGAGGAGGAGTAAATGATGGGTGGAAATGAAGTCCAGAGAGAGAGAGAAAACAATAGTTGGACTGATAAAGGAATGAGTACAGATCAGATTGGGGGAATCAATAGCTGTTAAATGGGACCATTAGTGGCTGACAGTGGGATGGTTGTGATAGCAGCCAATGTGCTGACAAGGCTTAAGGGTTGGGGTAAGGAGATGGGAGAAGGTGCTAAAGCCTTAACATTTCTTGTTCCAATTCTACTCTGGCTCCAACCCACAACTCTTTCTACAGTACACTGATGACATCATCAGCACAGCTTTCCTCTCTCTCCTCTGGAATTGGAAAAGTTTTTTGTTTTTCACTTCCAATTTCAAATCTGCTCTCACCTTCCCCTGGCCATCTCTGACCCCTCCCTTCCCTTTCTTGACATCTCTGTTTCCATTTCTGAGGATAAGCTGGTCACCAATATCCACTACAAACCCACCAACTCCCGCAGTTACCTCAACTGTACATATTCATACCCTGCTTCTTGTACAGATTCTATTCCATACTCTCAGTTTCTCCGTCTCCATTGTGCCTATTCCCATTGATGACTCTTTCTGCGGTGGGCTCTCTGAAATATCCACTTTCTTCCTCAAGTGAGGATTCCCCAGCACCGCGGTTAACAGGGCCCGCATCTGTGTCCGACCCATATCCGCAATTCAGCCCTCAACCCCTCTCTTCCCTCTCACAACAATGATAGGGTCCCTCTTGTCCTCACTTACTATTCCACCAGCATCCACATCCAGAGGAATCATTAAGCACCATTTCCGCCACCTCCAGTGAGATGCCACCACCAGACACATAGTCCCCTCCCCTCTCTTGTCAACCGTCAGCAGGGACCCTTCCCTCCAAGACACCTTGGTCCACACTTCCTTCACCCCCATACCACCCCACAGCCCTAGTGGCACCTTCCCCTGCAACTGGCAAAGGAGCAACATCTGTCCATTTACCTCCTCCCTCCCCACTATCCAAGGGCCCAAACACACCTTCCAGGTGAAGCAGCACTTTACCTGCATTTCCCACAATCTAGACTACTGAATTCTCTGTTCACAATGTGGTCTCCTCTAAACTGGGGAAAGCAAGTGTAGACTGGGTGACCGTTTTGCAGAACACCTACGTTGTGTTTGTCAAAATGACCCTGAACTTCCAGGCCTTGTTATCACATGGGCTGCTTCCACAACCATCCCATTGTCAGCCACTAATGGTCCCATTTGGTAGCTATGGATTCCCATGACTGATTTTGTAACATATTTTCAGATTTTCCTTAATACTTTTAATATCTCCAAATCTATTGATTTCTGTCTGTTGATTAAATATATTCAATGATTGAGCTTCCATTGTCATCTGGGATAGAGAATTCCAAAGATTCATCACCCTGTGAATAAAGAAATTCTTCCTTATCTCAATCATAAAAGACCTACATTTGGTTCTCAGACTGGATCTGCATTCCCCCTCACTGTGCTCAGCTGGGAGAAACTCCTTGTTGAGGTTTGTTGGCTCGCCGAGCTGGTTTGTTGTTTTGCAGAAGTTTTATTACCATGCTTGGTAACATCCTCAGTGCAGCACGAAACGTCTGCAGAACAACGAACCAACTCGGCAAGCCAACCAACCTCAACACCCACAACCCAAGCCACATATCTACTCCAAAACCTTAGAAACTCCATTTTGCATCTACCCTGCCAAGCCTATGAGATACAAGTTTGAAAAGATTCTCCTTCATTCTTCTAAATTCCAGAGATTTCAGGCACAATCTCCTCAATTTCTCCTCCAAGGACAATCCCACCATCCCAGAAATCAATCTGGTGAGCCTCCATTGCAACTTATCTATGGAAAGTATTCCTTCCTTCCTTCAACAAGGGAGCCAAAACTGTGCCCAATACTCCAGGAGTGGCTTCACAAGCTTGTATACAATTGAGGCAAGGCATCTTTACTCCTGTACTCAAACCCTCTTGCAGTAAAGGCCAGCACACCATTTGCCTTCCTAATTACTTTCTGCATCCGCATGTCAGTTTCAGTGACATATAAACAGGGAAACCCATGTCCTGGCACAAATGAAGGACAGGAAACTAGGAAAAGTTGGAAGGCTGGCTCTGTTAATTAATGATGGTATTATTACAATAGAGAGGAATGGTATAAGCTCAGGACATCAGATTGAGCAAGTGATTTGAGTAGAGATGAGAAATGAAAAAAGCAAAAAGTCATTGTGGGAGTGGTGTACAGCACCCCCACCCCCAACTGTAGCTGTATGATAAGGTGGAGCGTGAAGGAAGAAATAATGGGCTCTTGTTACCAAGACACAGCAATAATCTTTGGGGACTTTGATCAGCATGTAGACTGGAAATGTCAGATGTGCGAAAGTAGCCTAGATGAAGATTTTTCAGGCTGTTTTTGGGATAGTTTTTCAAGGCACAAGTCAGGAGTGTGATGGAATACTCCCCATTTGCCTGGATGAGTGCAGTTCCAACAACACTCAAGAAGTTTGACACCACCCAGGACAAAGCAGCCCACTTGATTAGCACCAAATTCACAAATATCTACTCCCTCCATCACACACTCTCAGTAGCAGCAGTGTGTACTATCTACAAGATGCACAGCAGAAATTCACCAAACACCCTCAAAACTCATGACCACTACCACTGAGAAGTACCAGGGCAGCAATTACATGGGAATGCCACTAATTGCAAGTTCTCCTCCATTGTCACTGATCAAAATCCTGGCATTCCCTCCTTAATAACAATGTGGGACTACCTTCACCAAATGGATTGCAGTGGTTCAAGGAGGGCAGCTTACCACCACCTTCTCAAAAGCACCAGAGGATGGGTTATAATGCCTGGACAACCACACTCTGCCATTCTGTGAGTAAATAAAAAGAATTTAAGGCCTTCACAGCAACCTCATCAAAGACAAGATTTCAAATTTTAACAATTTTAATACGACAAATAAACTAAAAACAAATTTGACTGAACATTACTTAGTAGCATCTAATACTTCAAGCTACAGAAAAACTAAATCTTATTAATGGGGTGACCACAAAGTCTGTGGGTGGAGCTAAGAGTTTGACTCTAGCTATCAGAGGTAGTGTAACAGCTCCCCAAGGTCCTAGTAATTATGACTGACCGAATGGTCATGTAATAAACCTTGTTACCTTAGAACTATGCCTCTCCTATAAATACACAACAGTGGTCTATCTTCTACCACTAATCACTATATAGATAGGCACCTGTAGTGGCCAAAGTTAAAAGAGAATTGGTAACAGCAAATAGCCCTTGCCTAGTACCACAAACTGACAGAGGTGGCAAATACCACTCTGTGCCAAGCATTGTTTTCTGGGAAAGGCCACAGATACCCCAGTGGTGTCAGAGAGAGTGTTCAAGGAGTTGGACCCAGCAACAGAGCAGGAATGGCAATATAATTGCTAGTTGGTATGGTGTGTGGCTTGGAGGGGAACTTGCAGGTTGCTATGATCCCATGATTCTGCTGTCATGTAGGTGGAAGAGGTTGTGGGTTTGGAAGGTGCTGTTGAAGAAGCCTTGGAGAATCGTTGCAGCAAATCTTGTAGTTGGTACATACGGCTGTCACTGTGCATCAGTGGTAGTGGGAAGGAATGCTGAAAGTGGTGAGTGAGATGCCAATCAAGTGAGCTCCATTGTTCCGAATGAAATCATACTTCTTCAGTTTCAGTGGGTCAGCACCCACCCAGGCAAGTGAGGAGTATTCCCACACCTTTGATTTGTATCTTGTACATGGCGGACATGCTTTGGAAATCAAGAGGTGAGTTACTAGTTGCAGTATTTCCAGCCTTTGACTTGCTCTTTGTAGCCATGGCAGTTATATGGCTTTTCTAGTTTTGTTCCTAATCAATGGTAATCATAGAGTCATAGAGCTCTTTGGCCCAAATTGGTCCATGCTGACCATGGTGACCACTCAGCCAGTTCCAATTGCCCACATTTGGTCCCTATCCCTCTAAACCCTTCCCATCCACGTACCTATCCAAATGTTTTTTAAATGTTGCTATTGTACCTGCCTCAACCACTTTCTCTGAAAGCCCAGTCCACATACACATGACTCTCTGTGTGAAGAAGTTGCCCCTCAGGTCTTTCTTAAATCTTTCCCCTCTCACCTTAAACCTATGCCCTCTAGTTTTCAATTCACCATCCCTGGGAAAAAGACTACAGGTATTTCTGCTATAACACATGTTTCGTTAACGCGGATTGGCTGTAACGCAATTGATGAATAGTGGACACTGTTTGGATAACACAAACTTTCTGCTGTACAGGTGTAGCGATTTTCTATTGTGATTTCCCTAAAACGCGATTTTCTATGGCGTGAGGTCACACAAGAATTCAACTATCGCATTATAGGAGAAATACCTGTATATGCATTCATCCTATCTGTGTGCCTCATGATTTTATACACCTCAATAAGGCTACCTCATTCTCCTGCTTTCCAAAGAATAAAGTCCTATCCTGGCCAACCTCTTCCTATTACTCAACCTTACTACTCCTGGCAACATTCTCACAAAGCTTCTTGCACACTTTCCAGTTTAATTATGTCTTTCCTATAACAAGGTGACCAAAATTGTACACAATACTCCAAGTGCGGCCTCACCAACGATTTATACATCTGTAATACACCGTCCCAACTCCTATACTCAATGCCTCAACCAGGAGCTGAGTGGCTCTGGCAGAACTTAAACTGGGCGTCACTGAGCTGGTCATTGCCTCAACCAGTGAAGGTCAGCGTGCTAAATGCCTTTTTTGCCACCCTGTCCACCTGTGACACTGCTTTCAACAAACTATGTACTTGTACTCCGAAGTTCCTCTGTCCCACAACACTCCTCAGGACCTTACCATTTACTGTATAAATCCTACCTTAGTTTGACTTTCCAAAGCGCAACACCTCACACTTATCTGTATTGAAATGCATTTGTCAATCCTCAGCCCACTTCCCAATCTGATCAAGATCCTTCTGTAATTCTTGATAACCTTCTTCGCTGTCAACGATACCTTCCTAATTTTGTATCATCCACAATCAGTAAAGCAATCATCAGTAAAGTGACGAAAGGAGTCATCAACAGCGCTATCAACCAGCGCCTGCTCAGCAATAACCTGCTCAGTGATGCCCAGCTCCTCACCTCATTACAGCCTTGGTTCAAACATGGACAAAAGAGCTGAATTCCAGAGGTGAGATGAGAGTGACAGCCCTTGATATCAAGGCTACATTCAATGGCTGTTTTGTGAAGGGTAGGTCGTGCCTCACAAACCTAATTGAGTTCTTTGAGAAGGTGACCAAACAGGTGGATGAGGGTAAAGCGGTTGATGTGGTGTATATGGATTTCAGTAAAGCGTTTGATAAGGTTCCCCATGGTAGGCTATTGCAGAAAATACGGAGGCATGGGATTGAGGGTGATTTAGCGGTTTGGATCAGAAATTGGCTAGCTGTAAGAAGACAGAGGGTGGTGGTTGATGGGAAATGTTCATCCTGGAGTTCAGTTACTAGTGGTGTACCTCAAGGATCTGCTTTGGGGCCACTGCTGTTTGTCATTTTTATAAATGACCTGGATGAGG
>NW_025975350.1:0-7981 GCF_021869965.1 Rhincodon typus
TGCTTGGCCTGCTGTGTTCATCCAGCTCTCCACCTTGTTATCTCAGATTCTCCAGGTTCTGCAGTTTCTACTATCTTTAAAATGCAGTGTCAGACAGTATTAACATTGTGGTCTGTGAGTACTGACTTTTCATTTTATTTGCTATCCGCTGATACATACAGAAGCCAGCACAGGTTCAGGAATTTATATTCTTCCCTCTGTTACTCATTAAGAATCAGTTTAGAAAAGATCCCTTTTCTCTATTTATTATTACATGGTAGCCTTGAAAACATGGATCTCTGAAGAGTTCATTGTTCATTTATAAGTGAAATTTTAACTAGAAGTAAAAGCATTATTCAAACAAAATAATGATTTAATGTGACATTCTTTAAATAGCTGCTGGGCATTTTCACAGAAGTTATTTATTTTCTGTCATTCTCACTGAAGTTAAAAAAAAACACCATAAAGTTAACACAACAATTGCTATGGCTAGGAATATGCTAACAGTCTACCAACTGCCATTTGTTTTAATTTGGTTCTGATCTGAAATCCATTGAATTTGAGGCAGCTTCAATCTAATAAAAATGTTATTTCCCTCTCCATTTAATGAAAACAGAAATCTCTGTAGATTTTTTGGGCTGTGACTGGGACACAGGGAACAAATACTTTGCCAAAAAGGCTTAGGGCCCGTATCTAAAGCCACCACACAGTGCTGTGGAAATTCCAGCCATACCTTTTACTCCAAAGGGGAAGATTGGAGTTTTTAAAACAGGTTGCTTTTTCTAGGCCACTTTTCACTTTATTAAAATATTTTCGGCCTTATTGTGGAAATCCCTGAGCACTATCTACTAGTCCCTGGGGAAAGTGACCTACGTGTTTTCTGTCACAAAGAACTGCATTAGCATCCATTCATCCTCAGTTCTGCTATTCATATAGGTTATGTTTTGTTTGTATCTTAATCCCACCTGCCATTGACTAATTCTTGTCTAATAAAACTAATCTCAGCAATTTAATTGTGGAGAAAGAGTTCAAGACATGTTGTCTGTAGCACCAATTTAAAACAAGTACAGTCTCTATAGTTGACCAATAAGGTTGATAACCCTTGTGTTGGTCTGAAAGAAGACAGAAGAAGTTCAAGTTGCTCCTCAAATAAACTACACAACTGGACCTGTAAACCCAATTGGAAGGTAAAGATTTCTCCAAATGCATCTCCTTCAATTTGCCCTCCATCCATTTGAAGCTCGCTTTCTCCCTCTTCCTCCACAAGCTTGTAGAAGCACCCCATTCAGGATTATCTGCAGCTCCTAATCACTCTGCAGTAGCAACTACTCTTTATTTAAACTTATGAAGGTTAAAAACTTACAAACTACTGAATGTAAAGTATCTCCTGAATCTATCTGCTGTTTTCCAGCTGAAGATTTCTTTAAGTCACTTCTTGTTCAATACTTCTGAACTTTTGGCTCATCACTTTGGTCATCGTTTCTAAAAACTCGACACAAGCATACTATCAAAATGCTACAATAAATCATCTGGCCTTTGGCATTTGAGATGAACAGGTCCAAGTCTAAGAAAATATCTAATTCAATATGGACATTTACAGCCATCTAGGGAACTCAAACATATTTTTATTTTAGGCTGGGCAAACACACATGGGCTATGGAATTCCTAGATTGCGTCTATCCCTGCTTCACGCTGGACAATAGGGAACGTCGAAGGTTACTATTGGCATATGGAAATAAAAGGACATTATCAACCTTCCATTGCATCATGCTGATTTTCCCCATCTAAACTAGACTGGGTCAATATCAATGTTGTTAAAACATGAAACAAATATTGAAGTCAGCATATATGCCACTCTTGTTGGGAAAATGACTTTGATCTGTAGAAAGTCACATTGCGAGACAACCATGTTTCTCAGTCTGTTTAACTTTGGAGTTTTTGCAGGCAGTTTCACCGTAAGTAATTAAACTAACAGTTTAGTGAGAAAGACCAATTAGCCACAAGAGATCAAAGTAATTAACAGCAATAGCTTTCGAGTGGGAGATCTCAATAAAAAGAACTCCCCTAAAATCTGTTCTAATTTCCAATTTGCCTGTGAGCTCCTGGAAATTTACCCACGAGAACCTTAATAACCTACCGTGATCCTTTGTTTTACAATACCCTCAGTTCAGCTATAAACCAACAAAATTGCTCAAGAAATTATGGCCTGCCTTTATAGGAAACCGGAGATTGTAAATCAAAGTCTGGGATTTTAAATTAAAAATTAATTTAAAATGTTTATTTTCTAAACAATCTATCTGGAGATGTTTTTGCACACATCTAGAGCAGGTGAGACTGGAATCCAGGCCTTCTGGCACAGATGTAGAGACACTACCACTGTACCATTCGGACTCAAAATCTGATGCTGTGCTGACTGATCTATCCAAGCTCATGTCTTGGATTAATTATAATCTCTGAAAAAAAGTGCATTTTATAATCATCTGTGTCTAATTTTTGTGAATGTGCAAATGAATGAGTGATACATTTAATTTTGGGAATGGGCATGAGAATAAGTAGCCTTATCTATTTTAATCGCACATGGTGGCCCAGTGATTGGCACTGTTGCCTCACAGCACCAGGGACCCAGGTTCAATTCTAGCCTCAAGCGACTGTCTGAGTGGAGTTTGCACATTCTCCCTGTGTCTGTGTGGGTTTCATCTGGGTGCTCTGGTTTCCTCCTACAGTCCGAAGGTGTTCAGGTTGGGTGGATTGGCTGTGCTAAATTGTCCCATAGTGACCAGGGATTATGTGGGTTAGGTGGATTAGCCATGGGTAATGGAGGGTTAGGGGATAGGGTAGGGTGGTGAGTCTGGGTGGGAAGTTCTTCAGAGGGCCGGTTTGGACTTGTCAGGCCAAATGGCCTGTTTCCACACTGTAGGGATTCTATCATGAAGATGATGATGATGATCAAAAGCTTGCTGCTGAAATAATTGAAATATACACTTCAAGAGATAAGAAAACATGTACTTCCTTCATTCAGATCCCGGGCAGTATCAGAACGTACAGACTCTGTGACAATCAAGTTGGAAATGACAACTACAGGACTTAGTGGACAAGTACGAGCAATAATCAATGACATCAGAAAGTAGCATCTGTAGCATAACTATTCCTGATTTGACCTTATTCATGATGCTCCAGTTGAGACAGGATAGTTGGTCATCGTGGTAAGATCAGGTCTATACTAGGGTGAGTGAAGATTAAACAGAAAACAAAGAGCTGAAGATCTGAAACAGAAACAGAAACTGTTGAACAAACCCAGTAGGTCTGGCAGCATCAGCGCAAAGAAAGCAGAGTCAACGTGAACATTAAACACAGCCTTTTGAATATAGCCAGATGTAAGAGATGATTGAAAAGGGGTCATCTCCAGCACCATGGCAGAGAATGAAATATGAATTCCAAAAAATAATCTGGCATTAATAAGGAAGATAGCCTAATGGTGACCATGTATCCATTGTCGATTGTCATAAATACACTTCTGGTTCACTAATGTCCTTTAGAGATGGAAAGTTATCATCCTTACCTGGTCTGGCCTGCATGTAACTCCAGACCCACAGCAATGTGGTTGAATTGTAGCACTTTTAGAAGCAAATAGTGATGGGCAATAAATACTAGCTCAGACAGCAGAATCCACATTCTATCAAAAAATCTAAGAGATTCAGGTCCAATTCTTTGTGACTTGATGTCACTATTACATCTCCTTACACACATGCTCAGTAGGTATTCTAGAGGAATGTAACTCCACAGTCATCAGGATTGATTTGATGTATAGGATGAAACAGCAGTCAAAGCAGACACAAGGAACTGATGGTTTACCTCCTGGATACCAAATCCTTCCTGAAAGCAACAGGGAAGCTATAGAGAGGTAAGAATCACCCTCATTCATTCTTTCTGATCATTTCTCCTTTTATTTACTTTTTTAAAAAGCCACTGTAAAATGTAACATATACCATATTTTTGATCTCATTCAAACAATAATCCTAATTGAAAGTGATCTGTAACCTAATAATTATTGCCATCAAACTTCATGGATTGACAGAAAGCAGAAACATTTAATCAACACATTGCTTCCAAGAACAGATGAGTCATCGTTTGGTCAGTGACTTTTACTCATCAGATTGCAGCTCAGGTGAAAAAGGGATATACTAACAATACTTACAAAACTGATCGTATGTGTAACTTATCCAGTTTCTCAATTACATTTCGAGTATGTTTGATAATTGGAGGTTGTTTTTGTTGTGATGACAAAGGAAGTTCTTCTTTTTTACCATGTAAGTGTACAATAAAGAGCAGATTGTGATGTGCAATTGTGCTACATTGTGACTTGGCAGGAAACAAGCTTTATGCTCACAGTGCCCCAGAGGGCACCATCCTTTTTATTTATTCATTCATGGGAATTGGGTGTTGCTGACTTGGCCAATATTTATCGCCCATCCATAGTTGAGAAAGTGCCTTCTCAAACCTCTGTAGTTATGTGATAGAGATAGACCCAAAATACCTTGAATATATTTATAATCTTAAATGGGTGACCATGTGTTCTGAAACTATCCATTGGTTCTAGACCCTCCACAAAAGGAAACATCCTCTCAACTTCTACTTTGTCAAGATCACTTAAAATATTGCATGTCTCAGCAAGATCATTTCTCATTCTTTTAAATTCCAATGGATAGAAGTCTATTCTGCTCAATCTCTCCTCTTAAGCCAATTCTTTCATCCCAAGATTCAATCTATTGAACCTTCTCTGATGTGCCTCCAATGCAAGAACATCCCTCCTAAGTAAGGTGACCAAAACTGTACATAATACTCCAGCTGCAGTGTCACCAATGCCCCGAACAGTTGTTGCAAGATATCCCTAAATTTATAGATCATTTCCTTTTGCAAGAAAGGCCAACATCCCATTTTCCTTCTTAAATATGCAATTGGAATCCTGTAGTTGTTGTAACCCCTGAGTGTGTAATTTAACTACAAATAGTGGGAGTACGGGGAACACTCCTAGTTATGCCAGCAATCCATAAAAGGAGCTTTAGGAGACATTTAAAAAAGTGACCATGAAATGTTTAAGTTGTATTTTTCTTGTTAAAGGAAGTGTGCTCTTCCTTAGACCACCAGATATCTTGAGTTTGCTGTCAGACCATTAGATCATAAGCTTCATTGCTCAATCCTTTGAATAAAGGAATTGGGAAGTCATGTTGAGTTTGTATAGGACATTAGTGAGGCTTGTTCTGGAATATTGTGTCCAGTTCTGGTCATCCAGTTGTAGGAAGGATATTATTAAGTTAGATAGGGTTCAAAAGAGATTTATTGGGATGTGGCCAGGTATGGAAGGTTTGAGTTATAAAGAAAGGTTGGATAGGCTGGGACTTTTTCCACTGGAGCATAGGAGATTGAGAGGCAACCTTATAGAAGTTTATAAAGTAATGAGGAGTTTAGATAGAGTTAATGATAGTTGTCTTTTCCCTAGGATGGGGGATTTTAAGATTAGGGGGCACGTTTTTTGAGTGAGAGGAGAGAGATTTAAAAAAGACCTGAGGGGCAATTTTTTATACAGAGGGTGATTTGCATGTGTGGAATGAACTTCCGGAGGAAATGGTGGATGTGGCTACAATTACAGCATTTAAAAGACATTTGATTAAGTGTATGAATAGGAAAGGTTTGCAGGGATATGGGCCAGGAGCAGGCAGGTGGGACTAGTTTAGTTTGGGATTATGTTCAGCATGGACTGGTTGGACCAAAGGGTCTGTTTCCATGCTGTATGACTCAATGATCCTAAGTAGGCCATTCAGCCCATCGAATCTCCTCCAGCATTCAATACAATCATGGCTGATCTGATAATCCTCAACTCCACTTTCCTGCCTTTCCCCAAAACCTTTTGATTCTCTTACTGATTAAAAATATCCGTCTCAGCCTAGAATATATTTAAAAACCCAAGATCTACAGCCCTCTGCAATCACTTATTCCAGAGATTCACTACCCCCGAAAGAAGAAATTCCCTTTTATCTCCATCTTAAGTGGGTGAATGCTTACTGTGAAATGATCCTCTGGTCCTGGGCTTTTCCATAAGAAGTAACAATCTCTGAACATCTACTCTGTCAACATCACCCAGCAACTCAACCCCCTCCCACCCACAAAATAATCCAACATGGTTCAATAAGGTCACCTTTCATTCTTTGAAGGGCAGAGTACAGGCCCAAACTACTTGACCTCTCCTCATAAGAAAATCCTTCCATCAACCTAGTGAGCCTTCTCTGGACTACCTCCAATGTCAATATATCTTTCCAGCGGTAAGTGGACCAAAACGATTAACAATATTCTAAGTGCGGTCTGACTAGAGCCTTGAGTATTTTTAGCAAGACTTCCCTTTTTATACTCCATTTCCTTTGAACTAAAGGCCTCCCAGTTTGTTGGCTTTCCCTTATTAGGTGCTGAATTTGTATACATTATGTGTTTTATGCATAAGCACTCCCAAATCCCTCTGTGCTGCAGCTTTCTGCTCTTATCTCAATTTAAATAATATTCAGTTCCTCTATTTTTCCTGCCAAAGTGCATAATTTCACATTTTCCCATATTATACTCCATATGCCAAGTTTCAGCCAATTCACTTAATCTTGTTTCTATCCCTCTGAAGACTCATACTCACCACTTGCCTTCCCACTTAATTTTTGTGACATTCGCAAACTTTCACTTCCTTCATCAGTCCCTAATATGGTATATATTACAATTATGGCCCAGCATTGATCATTGTGGCACTCCATTATTAATAAGTTGCCGTCCTAAAACTGCCCTCCTTTTCCCAAATCCCTGTCTTCCATTAGTTAGCCAATCCTCGTTCTATGTTAATGTATTACCTGCAACAACGTGCTCTTTTCTTATTAAGTAGCCTGTGTGTGGCACCTTATTAAACACCTTTTGGAAATTCAAATGTATTGCATCTACTTGTTCTCCTCTAGATGTCCTGCTTCTTACCCCCTCAAAAATTTTGAATAAGTTTGTTAGCCATGATTTTCCCTTCATGAAGCCTTGCATTTCCAAATGCTCTACTATTACATCCTACATAATGGAGTCTAACATGTTCTTAATGACAGATGATAGGATAACTAGCTCAGAGCTACCCATTTTTGTCTCCCTCCCTTTGTGGATATGGGCATTGCATTTACAGCTTTCCAATAATCTGGGACTTTTACGGAATCTAAGGATCCTCAGAAGATTAGTCCCAGAGCACCCATTATCTCTGTAGCTACTTCCTTTAATATCTGAAGATGCAACCCATCAGGTCAAGGGCAGTTATCTGCCTTTAGTTCCATAGATTTCCCTCATATGTTTTCTCTAGTGATAGTTATTGTATATATTTTCTCCATCCCCATAATTGCTCCTTGATAATTTAGTATTTTTGGAATATTATCAATCTGTTCTACTGTGAAAGTGATATAAAACATTTATTCTTTGTTTTGCCATTTTCTAGTTCCCCATTATCATTATTTCTCCAGTCTCACTCTCTAAGGGGCTTATGTTCGTTTTGGACTCTCTTCCGATTTATATATTTAAAGAAGCCCTTACTGTTTATTTTTATATTACTTTCTATTTTACACTAAAAGTATATTTTCTCCATCTTTTTTTTTCGATCATTTCCAAGGCTGGATATGCTGCAACTTTTTTTCACTGGAGCGTACGAGGCTGAGAGGTGACCTGACAGGAGTTTATAAAATAATGAGAGGTATAGATAGAGTTGTTGGTAGTTGTCTTTTCCCTAAAATGGGGAATTTCAAGATTAGGGGGCACATTTTTAAGGTGAGAGGAGAGAGATTTAAAAAAGATGTAAAAGGCAAATTTTTTACGTAGAGGGGTTAAAATTGTATCAGGGGTTGTAGGAACTGCAGATGCTGGCGAATCTGAGATAACAAGGTGTAGAGCTGGATGAACACAGCAGGCCAAGCAGCATCAGAGGAGCAGGAAGGCTGACGTTTCGGGC
>NW_025975351.1:0-307 GCF_021869965.1 Rhincodon typus
GCTGTACCCGGTGTGGCTTCCTCTACATCGGGGAAACCAAGCGGAGGCTCGGGGACCGCTTTGCAGAACACCTACGCTCGGTTCGCAATAAACAACTGCACCTCCCAGTCGCGAACCATTTCAACTCCCCCTCCCATTCCTCAGACGACATGTCCATCCTGGGCCTCCTGCAGTGCCACAACGATGCCACCCGAAGGTTGCAGGAACAGCAACTCATATTCCGCTTGGGAACCCTGCAGCCCAATGGTATCAATGTGGATTTCACAAGCTTCAAAATCTCCCCTCCCCCTACCGCATCCCAAAACCA
>NW_025975351.1:407-7980 GCF_021869965.1 Rhincodon typus
CCCACCTATCCCCTCCTCCCACCTCAAGCGCCACCCCCATTTCCCACGTATTAACCTCATCCCGCCCCCTTGATCTGTCCGTTCTCCCTGGACTGACCTATCCCCTCTCTAACTCCCCACCTACACTCACCTTTACTGGTTCCATCCCCGCCACTTTGATCTGTCTGTCTCCTCTCCACCTAACTTCTCCTCTATCCATTTTCTAACCGCCTCCCCCACTCTCGCTATTTATTTCAGAACCTCCTTTCCCTCCCCCATTTCTGGGCAGGGTCGAGGCCCGAAATGTCAGCCTTCCTGCTCCTCTGCTGCTTGGCCTGCTGTGTTCATCCAGCTCTACATCTTGTGATCTCGGATTCTCCAGAATCCGCATTTCCTACTATCTCTGCTTACGCAGAAAACTTGTTTGATGTCCTGCAAGCAATTCAAATCCTGGGAGACGGTTGCTGAGGGCTGATTGACATTCTGATCTTTCATAGCTTCGGTTGACACGATGGTATTGTTCTGAATAGATTAGAAAATTAAAACATACTCAGGGATAGACTCTGATGTAGACACAGATTTGGCAACTGTTAGGCAAATAAGGCTGTGAGGGTTAAAACTGAAAAGGCAGTAAATGGGGTGGAAGGAACATTTTAATTTAGTCTCCCTTTAATAGTGAAAAGTATGACATGATCGCAGTTTTATGAATGAATGAAATGCGGCAGTGGTAAACTAATACGTACGCTAACAAGTGGTCAGTAAAGATATGAATGAATGAGAGCGCGAGAGTGGTGATATGGAGCGATTGTGAGTGCATTGCTAAAGAGGACCTTTAATACAAAAGCAAAGAAACTTGCCCTCGTAATTATTCAGCAAAATGCAAAAGACTATGGGGTGGTTCCCGCAGATTGGAAAACAGCCAATGTGACGCCACTGTTTAAAAACGGAAGTAGACAAAAAGCAGGGAACTACAGGCTAGTTAGCTTAACTTCAGTTGTGGGGAAAATGCTTGAATCCATCGTTAAGGAAGATAATAGCAAGACAACGAGATATAAATTGGCCCATTGGGAACACCCAGCATTGGTTCATGAAGGGTAGGTCATGTTGAACTAACTTGGTGGAATTCTTTGAGGATATTAATTGCATGGTGGACAAAGGGGAACCGGTGGATGTCGTGTATCTGGATTTCCAGAAGGCATTTGACAATGTGCCACACCAAAGGCTGCTACATAAGATAAAGTTGCACGATATTACAGGTAATGTATTGGCATGGATAGAGGATGATTGACTAGTAGAAAATAAAGAGTAGGGGTAAATGGGTGTTTTTCTTTTTGGCGGTCAGTGGCGAGTGGTGTGCCACAGGGATCAGTGTTGAGACTGCAATTGTTTACAATTTACACAGATGATTTGGAGTTGGGGACTAAGTGTGGTGCGTCAAAATTTGCAGATGACACTGAGCTGAGCGGTAGAGCAAAGTGTGCAAAAGACAATGAAAGTCTGCAGAGGGATATATAGTCTAAGAGAGTGGGCAAAGCTCTGGCAGATGGAGTAAAAAGTCGATAAATGTGAGGTCATCCATTTTCGTGGAACAACAACAAAATGGATTCCGGTTTCAATGGTAAAAAATGCAGTATGCTGCTGTGCAGAGGGAATTGGGTGTCCTTGTGCATGAATCGCCAGAAGTGGTGTTGCAGGTGCAGCAGGTAAATAAAAAGGCAAATAGAATTTTGTATGTCATTGTTGGAGGGATTGAGTTTAAAAACAGGGAGGCAATGCTGCAGCTGTGTAGGGTTCTGGTGAGGCCGCACTTTGAATACTGTGTGCAGTTTTGGTCTCCTTAATTGAGAAGGGATATACTAGCACTGGACGGGGTGCAGAGGAGGTTCACTCGGTTAATTCTAGATTTGAGAGGGTTGGAATATGAGGAGAGACTGAGTAGGCTGGGATTATACTCATTGCAATTCAGAAGAATGAGGGGAGATCTTGCAGAAACATACAAGATTATAAAGCGAATAGATCAGATGGAGGCAGGGATTTGTTTCCACGAGCAGGTGAAACTAGGACTAGGGGGCATAGCCTCAAAATAAAAGGAAGCAGATGTAGGACTAAGGACAGGAGGAACTCCTTCACCCAAGGGGTTGTGAATCTGTGGAATTCCCTGCCCAGTGAAGCAGTTGAAGCTACCTCGCTGAATGTTTTTAAGGCAAGGCAAGATAAATTTATGAACAGTAAAGGAATTAAGGTTTGTGGTGAGCGGGCGGGAAAGTGGAGCTGAGTCTCAAAAAGATCAGCCATAATCTTATTGAATAGCGGGGCAGGTTCGAGGGGCCAGATGTCCTACTCCTGCTCTTAGTTCTTATGTTCTTATGTCATAATGTTATAGTCACTCACAAAAACCACTGAAAACGATTTTTTAATGTGATTGACTCTGCATTACTAAAGACGCGCTGGCCAGACTTTCTGAGGAAAGATCACCTAACCCGAAACATTAACTCTGTTTTTTCCTTCACAGACGCTGCCAGATTTGCTGAGCTTTTCCAGCAACTTTGTATTTTTTCCTGATTTGCAGCATCCGCAGTTCTTCCGGTTTTTACGATGTGTTTTGTTATTTATTCACAGGGGGCTCTTTATTTATAGCTCGCTCTGCCTAATAGGGTATGTTTGCGAGGGGACCTGTTTTACGTATAATTTACAGGTCGGCTCGATGTTGGGGTGTATTGACAGGTGCTCTGTGTTTTCGATTTCATTTCGAGGTAGCCCTTTGTTTTACATTGCACTTCCTTGGGCATCTGTTTTAGAGGTCATTTAAAGGGGTCTGTGTATTTGAGGGAATAATTACAGGGCGTTCTGTTTTAGGGCTTATTTGAAATAGGCTCCTTGTTTTACTCGTAATTGAAACGGGTCTCTGTCTGAGGGCTTGTTTACCGGCGTCTCTGAGCGTTTATTTACTGGACGCACACAGTTTTAGGGAGGATTTACAGGGTGCACTGTGTTTCAGGGTTTATTTACAAGGAGCTCTATATTTGACACGTAATTTACATGGGGCTCTGTCTTTTATTGTTTCTTACTGGGGGCTCTGTTTTACATTTTACTTCCTGAGTAACCTTTCTTAGATTATATGTAAAGGCGTCTCTGTTCTTGACAGTGTAGTTACAGGTAGCTCTGTTTTTATCATTTGTTTAAATGTGGCTCGGCGTCGGAGATTATTTACAGAAAGCTTTGTGTTTCAGGCTTCATTGTATATAAACCCTAAAACACAGACATCCCTGTCAATGAACTCTGAAACACACAGCCTCCTGTATATATTCTCCGGAGCAGAGTCTCATTTGAAAAAAATGCTCAAAATAGAGCCCCCTGTAAATACACCCTGAAGCACAGAGACCCCTTTATATATAACCGAAGAAAGATCGCTCAGGAAATAAAATGTAAAAGACACAGCCCCCTGTATGAAACTATGAAACACCGAATCCCCTGTAAATAAAGTGTAAAATATAGAGCTCCCAGTAAATAAACACTGAAACAGTGCCCACTGCAAATCCTCCGTAAAACTAAGCCTCCTGTAAATAAACTCTCAGAGGCGACTCTAAAACACGGAGCCTCCAAGTAATAAAGCCTAAAACACAAGCCCACTGTAAATCAACACTAAATAACTCAGTCCCCAGTACAGCACGGCGAATTATTCAGATTGAGATACAACTTCATAGTCTGAGGCAATGCCTCTTTGACAAAGACTCAGTAATGGGGAGGTGAAATGTTATCTGATGGTCATTCTTGAGGTAGTGCTTCATTGCAATAGGGTCAGAATTGAGAGAGCGCCTCATTGTACGAGGGTCAGGACTGAGGGAGCGCCTCATTGTCAGCGGGTCAGGATGAGGGAGCGCCTTATTGTCAGAGGGTCAGGACTGAGGGAGAGCCTCATTGTCAGCGGGTCAGGACTGAGGGAGTGCCTCATTGTCAGCGGGTCAGGACAGGGGGAGCGCCTCTTTGTCAGCGGTTCAGGACTGAGGGGGCTCCTCATTGTCAGCTGGTCAGGACTGAGGTATTTGAAGTCGGGCAATGAAGGGTCCTTTTATTCTTTTAAAGTTAGAGAATGCCAGAAAGATTATCAACCCTATATGATTTGAGTGGGTGGGAATTACTTAATGACAGCAGAAAGTTTAGTAGCCTGATTACCGCAGCTGGCTCTTGAGATTTCACTGTTGCCGGTTTACACATTCTTTCATTCAATTTCATGGAAGCGCTATTTCGAGACTAACTTTCTTAAAGGGAATGCGGACCCTTTTCAACATGTATCTTATAGAGACGTGGTAACGCAGAAAACTTGTTTGATGTCCCGCAAGACATTCAAGTCCTGAGAGACGTTTGTTGAGGGCTGATTAATATTATAATTTTTCATAGTTTCGTGTGACACGATGGATGGGATCGTATTGTTCTGAATAGATTAGAAAATTAACAGATACTCAGGGATTGACTCTGATGCAGACACAAGTTTGGACACTGTTCGCAACAAGGGTTCAAACTGTGAAAAGGCAGTAATGAGGTGGAAGGAACGTTTTAATTTCTTCTCCCTTTGTTCGTGAAAAGTACGGCAAGCTGGCAGTTTTTTGACACAGTACGCTAATGAGTTGTCATTAAAGTTATGAATGAATGAGAGCGCGAGAATGATCATATGGAGCGCTTGTGGGTGCATTGGTAAAGAGGACCTTTAGTACAACAGTAAAGAGGCTTATGATATGGTGCCACACAAAAATCACAGAAAAGGATATTTTAAGGCGATTGACACTGCATTACTAAAGACACGCCAGCCAGACTCCGGAAGCCTTGTTACGTGCTAACCGATATGAGTAAACAGGGCAGACAACAGGATATTCAGGGGCAAAGGTTAGAAGATAAGCAAGTGACCACATGATCGAACGGGTACCGCGTGTTTGAATCCGACTGGTAAATATGTGATACACAACAATTTGATCTAACTGACTGCCTAGTTAATTGAAAACCGAAGGAACTGCAGATGCTGTAAACCAGGAACAAAAACAAAATTGCTGGAAAAGCTCAGCAGGTCTAGCAGCTTTTGTGAAGGCAAAAATAGTTCACGTTTAAGGTTTGTGTACAGGGTGCTCTGTGTTTTGGATTATTTACAGTGGGCTCTGTTTTCGGGTTTCTTTACAGAGGTCTCTGTGTTTTATGGTCTCTTACTGGGTTCTCTGTCTTTTACATTTACTTCCCGAGGGACCTTTCTTAGGTTATAATTAAAGGGGTCTCTGTGCTTGAGTGTGTTCACAGGGGCTCTTTTTCGCGTTTGTTTAAATGAGATTCTGCGTCGGAGATTACTTACAGAAGGCTTTGTGTTTCACGGTTCATTTACAGGGATGTCTATGTTTTAGGGATTATTTATAGTGAGCTCCGTGTTTTACAGTTAAATGTAAGGGGTCTCTGTCTTCGGGTTTCTGTACGGGGAACTCTGTGTCTTCGGGTTTCTGTACCGGAGGCTCTCCGTCTTCGGTTCGGAGTAGGCTGAAGCTAGGTTCGGTTTAGGCCTAAGGCTATGGTTAGTGTAGGGAATGGTCTTGCGTTAGATGGCTGAGGGGAGGTGTGAGGGCTGAGGCAAGAGTTAGAGGTAAGGTTAGGGTCAGCGTTGGGACCGAGGGTTATGGTTTTGGGCTGAGGTTGGACTTCGGGTTTACATGAGGGTTAGCGTTCAGGCTGAACCTACGGTTAGGGTTATGGCTAATGTTATTTCTGAGGGTAGTATGGAAGAAAGCAGCTTCGTATACCCAGAGGCAGAGCGAGAGGGAGAGCAACTGCGTTTTCTACAGGAGGCACGGGAAGTATTGTAAACTTCAGAGGTCAAAAAATATTACAGATTAGTTTACAATTAAAGATTATTGTCCTGAGGGAATGCCTCATTTTCAGAGGGTCAACCTGAGCTGCCCCACTTTGTTGTAGGTCAGTACTGAGGGAGTGCAACATTGTCAGAGGATGAAATTCAGGACTTTACCATTCACTGTATAAATCCTACCTCGGTTTGACTTTCGAAAGTGCACACCTGTATCTGTATACAATTGTATTTACCAATCCTCAGGCCACTTCCCCATCTGATCGAGAAGGCGTTCTTTGGTAACGTTCTTTGCTATCAATGACATCTCCCACTTTTGCATTATCCACAAACTTACTCATCATGCCTTGTACATTCACATCCAGAACATTCACGTAAGTAACAAATAACAAAGGTTCCAGCAACGACCCCTGTGGCACACAACTGCTGCAATACCTCCAGTGTGGACCCTTTGACAATGAGGCAATGCTTCAATACTGAAGATCTGACAGTACTGACTATCTGACAATGAGGCACTCCCTCAGTCTGACATTCTCACAGTGCTGCAATCTTGTGGCACTCCAAAAAGTCTGAGAATGAGACACTACCTCAAGATTGACCCTCTCACAATAATGCACCACAACAGTTTTGACCCTCTGGTGGTGCTGCGTTACCTCAATACAGACCATATACATGTGAGGCACTTCCTCAGGTCTCACCCGCTGACAATGAGGGGCTACCTCATTATTGACTCTCTGACTCTCCAGCAGTTCTATCCCTCTGACAGTGTTTCAGTACTGGCCTGGACCAGCTAACAGGGTCTCATTTTCCTCATTGATACTAGGAACTGCAGATGCTGGAGAATCTGAGATAACAAGTTGTAGAGCTGGATGAACACAGCAGACCAAGCAGCATCAGAGGAGAAGGAAGGCTGACATTTCGGGCCGAGACCCTTCTTCAGAAACGGGGGAGGGGAAGGGGTTCTGAAATAAATAGGGAGAGACGGAGAGGCGGATAGAAGATGGATAGAGGAGAAGATAGGTGGAGAGGAGACAGAAAGGTCAAAGAGGCGGGGATGGAGCTGGTAAAGGTGAGTTTAGGTGGGGAGTTAGGGAGGAGATAGGTCAGTCCAGGGAGGACGGACAGATCAAGGGGGCGGGATGAGGTTAGTGGATAGAAGATAGGGGTAGGGCTTGAGGTGGGAGGAGGGAATAGGTGGGAGGAAGGACAGGTTAGGGAGGCGGGGACGAGCTGTGCTGGTTTTGGGATGCGGTGGAGGGATGGGAGATTTTGAAGCTTGTGAAGTCCACATTGATACCATTGGGCTGCAGGGTTCCCAAGCGGAATATGAGTTGCTGTTCCAGCAACTTTCGGGTGGCACCGTTGTGGCACTGCAGGAGGCCCAGCATGGACATGTCGTCTGAGGAATGGGAGGGGGAGTTCAAATGGTTCGCGACTGGGAGGCGCAGTTTTTTGGTGTGACCCGAGCGTACGTGCTCTGCAAAGTGGTCCCCAAGTCTCCGCTTGGTTTCCCCGATGTAGAGGAGGCCAGAACTGGAACAGCGGATGCAGTATACCACATTAGCAGATGTGCAGGTGAACATCTTTTTGATGTGGAATGTCTTCGTGAGGCCTGGGTTAGGGTTGAGGGCAGAGGTGTAGGGGCAGGTGTCGCAATTCCTGCGTTTGCAGGGAGAAGTGACGGGTGTGGTGGGGATGGAGGGGAGTTTGTAGCGGACAAGGGAGTCACGGAGAGAGTGGTCCCTCCGGAAAACAGAT
>NW_025975352.1:0-7980 GCF_021869965.1 Rhincodon typus
AGGAGCAGAGAGGCTGACGTTTCGGGCCTAGACCCTTCATCAGAAAAGCAAAAGCATTCCACTTTTTTATAAATTCTACTTTAGCACAAATTGGAATCAGTGCAAAGCACATGGAATTAGCTTGCAAATAATTCTTCAAATATAAAGGTAATCTTCACTTAAATAGTCGCTACAACAATTAAATGTCTCGCCCCAAAGGTATCCACCTCATTACCTACCAAACATGGTAAAGTTAAAAAAAATTCTCCAGAACAATGCAAAATGTAATAATCGCCAGAAATCTACTTTCATATCGGACTTGAAATGTTCACTCCGATTCTGTCTCCAATAAATCTACTAGAGTCATAGAGTTAAACATAGAGTTTAACATTGGAGGTAGTTCAAAAGAAATACACTAGGCTGATTCCTGAGATGAGAAGTTGGCTTATCAAGAATATCTTAATGAGTTAGACCTTTATTCATTAGAATATAGAAAGAATGTTGGGTAATGAATGTGAAGCATACAAGATCCTGAGGGGGCTTGACAAGATGGATGCTGGGAAGATGTTTCCACTGGCAGGGGAATATCAAACATACATACAGAATAAGGGGTCACTCATTTAAAACTGAGATGAAAGTCATGTTGGGAATTCCCTGCCTCAGGGAATTTTTGAAGTGAAGTAACTACACAGAGGCTGGCATCCCATCACCAAGTCACCCTTTATTTACACGTGGAGAGTTCTTGACATTGATCCAGCTCCCCTCAGAGCCAGCTCTCGGAGTTAACAGAACCCCTGACACGCCCGTTTATATCTGTCAGCGAGGGCTCCCTAATTGGACCAAGTTAACAGCCCCAATCAGGGAACTCATACTCTATGAGGACCACCTGGCTGACCTCATTACACTACAGGAGGCTAGATCACTGAAAGTGTTGAAAGAGGAAGTTTTTTTTTATTTTTCACCGAATGAGGGCAACTGTGGTTAGACCAAAATTTGTTGCCCATCCTAGAGGGCAGGTAAGAGACAACCACATTGCTGTGGGTCTGGAGTCACATGTAGGCCAGACCAGGTAAGGATGGCAGTTTCCTTCCCTAAAGGACATTAGTGAACCAGATGGGGTCTTCCGACAATCGACATCATCAGACTCTTAATTCCAGATTTTTATTGAAGTCAAATTCCTGTGTTGTGACGGCATTTGAATCCATATCCCTAAATCATTACCTGGGTATCTGGATTAACACTCCAGTGATAATACCACTCGGTCATCACCTCCCCTCAAGAGTTTGATAGATCTTTGAAATACACAGGAGTTGAGGGCTATATGGGTGGGTCAACCATAAACTTAATGAATGGCGGAACAGTCATGATGGGCTGAATGGACTACAACTGTCCCTATTTCTTACATACTTATGTAATTAGAGGTTTATTATGCAGGCATCAATAGTGCAATAACTATTATACCTATACAATAAATTTATACTGATCAAATGTTGCACTCCAGTGCATCCAGCAATTGTACTGGAGAAGTGCAGAGAGATGGTTGTGAGTTGTTGGCAAATGCCAGATGCTGATGCCCTTGGATGAGAGGTTCATGTGGCTTGGATCATGCCTTGAGATGCTGTTGAGATCCAAAGGAGCATGAGGATTCTTTGGTACAAGTGACAAGCTGAATTTGCCTGGTGCCCTTACTGAGTACCACGTCGAGAATTCTCCATGTCTAGCTTGTTTGGCGAACATAGAAACACGGTAAATAGTTGCAGGAGTAGGCCATTTGGCCCTTCGATCCTGCACCACCATTCAATATGACCATGGCTGATCATGCAATCTCAGTATCCCACTCCCACTCTCTCTCCATACCCCATGGTTCCTTTAGCTACAAGGGCCACATCCATTTCCTACTTGAATATATCTAATGAACTGGCCCCAACAGCTTCCTGTGGAGAGAATTCCACGGGTTCACAACTCTCTGAGTGAAGAAATGCTTCGTCATCTCAGTCCCGAATGGCTTACCCCTAATTCTTAGACCGTGACCCCTAGTTCTGGACTTCGCTAACATTGGGAACATTCTTCCTGCATCCTGCAGTCCCATCAGGATTTTGTACGTTTCTACGAGATGCCCATCCCTCCCCCCACTGACCACCGTTTTTCCAAATTCCAGTGACTGATAAGCCCAGTCGATCCAAACAGTCTTCATATGTCATATTTCAGTAAGAGAGAAAGTTGAATATTATGAAACAGGTCGGGTCATTAATGAGGAATTCTGCAAGCAATTTATTATCCTAAATTGGTAGTTCATCAGTGCTTAGTGAGAAACTTGCCTCGCTGCTTGTCAAAAGCAATAACGATTCCACAAGATGCTCCCAATGTCAATTTGGGCATGCAAGGCTTCATGTCCAATTCTGCCACAAATCACGTCATAGCCTTTATCGTTCAGACCGCTATAAGATTCTGTCCATTCAGTCTGCAGAGGAATACAGCCAGATCAAGTGTGTGGCCAAATCCTCAGCAGATCGAATATAATGTGGGGTTATGTATGTTGCAGAGGAGCTGAATAATATTTAAATGGAGAAACTGCAGAAAGCTACAACACAGAGGGATATGGGTGGTCTTGTCTGTAAATCACAGAAAGCTTGCATCTTTATTCAGCAATAAAAGGGAAGGCAAATGGAATGGCCTTAATTTCAAAGGGAATGGAGGATAAGAATATGCAAATCTTACTAAAACAATATCACTGGCCAGAAACTCAACTGGACTCACAATGTAAACACAGCGGCTACAAGAGCAGGCCAGAAGCTAGGAATATTGCGGCAAGTAACTCACCTCCCAACTCCCCGAAGCCTGTCCACCATCTACAAGGCACAAGTCAGGAGTGTGATGGAATACTCCCCACTTGCCTGGATGAGTGCAGCTCCAACAACACTCAAGAAGCTTGACACCATCCAGGACAAAGCAGCCCGCTTGATCGGCACTAAATCCACAAGCATCCACAAGCATCCACTCCCTCCACCACCAACGCTCAGTAGCAGCAGTGTGTACTATCTACAAGATGCACTGCAGAAATTCACCAAAGATCCTCAGACAGCACCTTCCAAACCCACGACCACTTCCATCTAGTAGGAAAAGCGCAGCAGATACATGGGAACATCACCACCTCCAAGTTTCCCTCCAAGCCACTCACCATCCTGACTTGGAAATATATCGCCGTTTCTTCACTGTTGCTGGGTCAAAATCCTGGAATTCCCTCCCTAATGGCATTGTGGATCAAACCCACAGCAGGAGGACTGCAGCGGTTCGAGAAGGCAGCTCACCACCACCTTCTCAACGGCAACTAGGGACAGGCAAGAAATACTGGCCAGTCAATGACACCCACTTCCCATAAATAAATAGATAGAAAAACCAAGACAATAGTTCGACCACACCTAAGCTAACCTGAGCAGCTTTGAACCAGTATCTAAAGAACAATATACTGCCATTAGAGGCATTCAGAGAAGGTTCGCTTGGCTGATATCAGGGATATTATGAGGAGAGATTAAGTAAATTGGGCCTGTAGTCAGTGGAATATAGAAGAATGAGAGACCTTATTGAAACATACAACATTGTTTGAGGACTGGACAGGGTAGATATTTTCTGAAGATGGATCCCGACTTGAAACATCAACTTTCCTGCTCCTCCGATGCTGCCTGGCCTGCTGTGTTCATCCAGCTCCACGCTGTGTTATAAAAACCAAAAGAACTGCGGATGCTGTAAATCAGGAACAAAAACAAAGTTGCTGGAAAAGCTCAGCAGGTCTGGCAACGTCTGTGGAGAAGAAAACAGAGTTAATCTTTCGGGTTCGGTGACCCTTCCTCAGTTCTGAGGAAGGGTCACCGGACCCGAAACATTACCTCTGTTTTCTCCTCTACAAACGCTGCCAGATCTGCTGAGCTTTTCCAGCAACTTTGTTTTTGTCCCACACGGTGTTATCTCTGACTCCAGCATCAGCAGTTCTTACTATCTCTGTAGATGTGGAAAGGTTTTTTATTGTTTCATGGGAGAGTCCAGGACAGAGGCTATAATCTCAGGATAAGGGGTCATCCAATTAATGTAGAGATGAGGAGGAATTTCTTCTCTCAGAGGGTAGTGAATCTGTGCGATCCTTTACCACAGAGGGCTGTTGATGTCAGGCCAATAAATATATTCAAGGCTCAGTGAGGCAGGTTTCTAATCTGTAATGGAATCAAAGGTCATGGGGAAAAGGCAGGAAGGTGGAGTTGAGGATTATTAGAAGGCATTAAATAGCCAACTTGCCTAATTCTGCTCGTTACATCCTACCATTTTATTGTCCCTAGGTTGATGGTTCCTTTCAACAATAACCAGTGAAAGATCACATAGCTCTATGCATTGAATGTGATTAAACATAGGACTTGGGTGAATCCTCCCACTCAATTAAGTTGGTACTTGAGTTCTGTTCATTAGCACCTGTCTCCTAAATGAGGTCCCCCAGACAGAGTCAACACTGTTAGCTACATCACATCTGAATACTCTCTCTCTACATCACTTCTGCTCTGCCACACCGTCTGAGTAACCAACACCATATATCAAAAAGGGAGTGCCTGTTGGGGTCCCAAACTCATATCAATCACCCGAGTTTTCATTGCATTTGGCAGAGTTCAATGTCATTCTTTACATGACAGATGATGACGTGATGTTTCGCCTTTTTCCACCCTTGCAAGTTTAACAAGTCATGGAGGCACACCTCCTTTTAAGTTAATGTTGCCAACTTCTGCATTGAGGCACCAATGTTAGATTTGCAAGCACCAATGTCATGTTGGAGTTTACTCTTGACCAGCGTTGGAACCCTGAGCGTGTTCACTTTGCATGCACTGCCAATGGATGAAGAAATAATTGCAAATTAAGTGTGCCTGGAGCTTGCAAATGGTTCTTTCATGAATTTGCACCTTCAAAGTCCTAGGGCACAGTAAACATGGCTTCCATGCTTTCTCCCACAGACTGACGCTGACTCCACCCACCAGTGGAGTTGTCCCAGTCATTTTCCAGAGAACAGAAGGCGACGGCAGCAAATCTGGCTGGACATTGTCAGCACTGGGCCCCACCAGCGACACGCCGCACCCCGTCTAGCCCAGTCTGGCCCCTGTCTGATGGGACTGGGACCCCTGACCAACTGAGCTGTACCCCTTTGAAAAGACTGAGGACTGGCTCCAACTCACTTTCCAACATGGCCCCCTGGTTGAATATACGCACAGCGTGTTTTTGTCACCCATCTCACACCCAACAACAGATTCCATTGATAAATATGACAAGCCACCTCTCAGTGGATCTGCACGAAAGAGCACTCCAATACTGAGAGCTTTTAGCTCTGGCTCAATGGTACAGCAAGGCAACATGGGTGCTGTGAGCACACGGGTAGGTGCTGAGTGCGTGAACGTTAAGAGAGAAATTGAACAGCCCTGACGTGCAGCACGATCTCATACTTGAACTGGGTGCCTAACCCTGTGCACGGGTCCCCTGCTGCGGCATCTCAATGCTAAGTTGCTGTTGTGCTCTGCAGTGAGAGTTTGTGTTTCCTGAGCAGCCTGTGAGTGTATCAGAGAGGTATCATGATAGTCATTATAGGTCAGTAAATGCCAAGAGCCAATGTCCATGGACGAGGGCTGATGTGCGCGGATTACATTCTGAGATGTTGCTTGTTGCTACATGGACACGATGGGCTGAAGGGTCTTTTTCTGTGTTGTAGATCACTCCGAACTGTTTACCATGGAGGTTCCTCACAGCCAGCAGTGGGTTTAATGTGCCAGGTGCCCACTCTAACCTCCATCTCGAGAATTCTGACTTGTTCTTTTTTCCTTTATTCATTCACAGGATGAGGGCATTGCTGGTGAGGCAGCATTTATTGCCCATCCCTAGTTATGAGTCAACTACATTGCTGTGGGTCTGGAGTCACATGTAGGCCAGACCAGGTAAGGATGGCAGTTTCCTTCCCTAAGGGATATTAGTGAACCAGATGGGATTTTCCAACAATCAACAATGGATTCATGGTCATCATTAGACTCTTAATTCCAGATATTTATCGAATTCAAATTCGACCATCTAACGTGGCAGGATTCAAACCTAGGCCCCCAGAGCATTGGCATATTTGGTAAGATAGGAAGCTGCATGTTAATGAGGCAGGTTGTACTGTTAATAAGCTATTTAATAAGCATTAATCCCTTTATCTCTTTTAATTAGCAACTCACCGTTCAGCAACAGCAGAAAAGATGCAACGAGGTTGCTCCTGATGTCAAGTTAGGCCTCACTTGATTTCTCACCATACATTATACCGTACCCAAGTCATTCAGACCCTTAGAAGATTCCACCCCATATCTATGAACCTTCTCAGCATGGATAGCTCAGTGGTTAGCACTGCTGCCTCACAGTGCTAGGGACACTGGGTTCAATTCCAACCTCGGGTGATTGTCTGTGTGGAGTTTGCACATTCTCCCCGTGCCTGCGTGGGTTTCCTCCAGGTGCTCCGGTTTCCTCCTACAGTCCATTAGGTGGATTACCCATGCTTAAAAAAAAATCTCCCCCATAGTGTACAGACTAGGTGGGTTGACCATGGTTATAAATCTGCCATGCTGGGTTATGGGGATGGGTGGATTGCTCTTCAGAGGGTCAGTGCAGATTGAATGGGGCCAAATGGCCTCTTTCTGCACTGTAGGGATTCGATGATTCTCTCTCCCTTGGGTCACATCAATCTTGAAGGCGTAGCTTTCCTGAGCTTCTCTCCAATTAACCAGTCATTAAGACCCAGTTCACGTTCCGGTTATCCGATGCAAACTCTCAGCTCTTTCATATACTGGAGCCATTTGCGCCCTTTTTAACACTTAGTTACTACTAGCCCACTTTCCCAAGAGCATTCGTGATTCTAATTTTCTTCTTGCTGCCAAGCAGAAAACAAATATTTCCACAAAGGCTTTTGCTATGTCTTCCTTGCAAAAAGAAGAACTGTGCTCCTCTTTTTCTGTCTACCTGCTTTCTCTGCGCATTTGTGTACCGGTCACATTCTGCACCTAGCTCTCTTTTGTGTGCCTGTCCTTGTTTATGTTTTCTCTTGAGTCCTTGCTGCAGAACGTTTTGTGTCTTTTTAACAGTTAGTTATTTCTCCGTCTTTTCTGTGAAGGACAAATCCCTGTGTTTACAGCAGTAGCTTGTTTGTCGGCCTTCTTTCTGCGTCCCCTCCTGCAGACAAGTTCAAGATGGTGGCACCAGCATGGTAGGTAGTGTTTAGGCTGAGCCCATCTGCTCCAAGCCAGCCACATTACTTTTCGCTCCCTCCTTTTTTTCTCGTTTTGTTTTCTTTTCTTCATCTTCCTGACGTTGCGGGGAGGCCAGAGCACTGTCGGCAGGGACTGCAGGCTTGTAGGCCCGATGCACAGATTCCTGGAACGGCAGCGGGGTGTCAGCTGCAGTAGGCCCTGGTCGTGGATTATTTCGGGGGTGGGAGGTCGTTGACAGTGGCAGTGTCAGTGCCCACGGTGCAGGCTCCTGTCTTCAGTAGGCCTGGAGTGGGGACCTTGCAGAAATCCTGGAGCTACGTTTGGGATCCTGCCCAATGAGGATGAAACCTATTTAAGTGCTTTGTTTTTACTTGTGCCTCAAAATGGCACCAATTTGGGACGACAGAACTGTATCTCACCAGATACACACGACAACAAATAAATCATTCATACAGGAAATCTTTGTGTCTTCCAGCTACAAGGTTTTAACTCCTTTCATGCTAGTGCTCTTTCTGGGTCAAAGATCATCAGGCCACAAGAAATATTGTTTTTTATTGTCCCAGGAAAATATAAGTGATCATTTATTTAACCAGCTGAGGCAGGCACTATGAGCCAAATGATGCAATTCCTGTTTTTCAAAGATGCACTGGCCTTTATTAGTCGGTGAACTGAGTACAGGAGTTGGAATGGGAGATAGCAGGAACTGCAGATGCTGGAGAATCCGAGACAACAAGGTGCAGGGCTG
>NW_025975353.1:0-482 GCF_021869965.1 Rhincodon typus
GAACAAGGGTCCAGACCCGAAACGTCAGCTTTCCTGCTCCTCTGATGCTGCCTGGCCTGCTGTGTTCATCCAGCTCTACACCTTGTTACCTCTATAACCTGGTTTCTTGTGGTTTCTGACCTTGTCCACCCCAGTCCAACACCAGCACCTCCACACCACACAGGTCTCAGTGTTAATGCCGCTGGCAGCAACACACACAGACAGTGACTCTTCATGCAGTTATACGTACACACGTACACATTCGCACACACATACTCCCTCTGCTCTCCAGCAATGCTTTTCGTGAGATTATTCTTGTTCTTATGAGAGGGCAGAAGGCAGATTATTTTAATATTTATTCTGAAAAGGGATTATGACAGTGTTGCACTCCCTTAGCACTGACTCTCCAACAGTGCGGCACTACCTCAGCACTGACCCTCTGACAGTGCGGCACTACCTCAGCACTGACCCTCCAACAGTGCGGCACTACCTCAGCACTGACC
>NW_025975353.1:492-7979 GCF_021869965.1 Rhincodon typus
CCTCAGCACTGACCCTCCAACAGTGCGGCACTACCTCAGCACTGACCATCCAACAGTGCGGCACTACCTCAGCACTGACCCTCAACAGTGCGGCACTACCTCAGCACTGACCCTCTGACTGTGTGGCACTCCCTCAGTACTCACCGTCTGTCTATATTGGAAGGTGGGGTGGTCAGGTGAGGGCTCATGCTGAGCCCGATTTCATTGGAGAAAGACACAGTTTTCACTAAATACGAGTGTCGTGTTGCTGAAACATAATCAACTGGGGGAAACACCATGAAGTTGGACACATCTATACATTGCTAGCTTCCTCAGCCTTTGCCATCAAATCCCTGATGTCCTTTTACTTTCTTCCTCATCGAGTTACTGTGACTGAGGTATAACAGGGATTGGAGGTATCACAAATATGATGCTACCTACAGGTTGGTCAAGCACAAATAGTTTTTGATGGACTATTTAGCATCATTTTCTCCTGCAGTATAAATTGTTTTGAATATTTATCATTTGGTATTCTTGCATTTATCCTGATGAGCATGTTTCTCTTTTGAGTAATAACTGAGCTGCTCAAGAGATGAAACCCAACAGGTTGTTGTCGAGTTGTTGGGATCCTCAGATCACTTTTAGCAGTGCCTTCTTTACTACCTCCCCACAAATGGCTTTTCCCATCTTGTTCCCATGGCCCAGAAAGTCCAACATGCTGTCAGGTCCTCGGAGAAAACAGAGCAATCACTTTCCAGTTGAATCTTTATTTTAGACCTTTGAACAAAACCATTAAATGTTTGCAAGGAATGTGACTAGTGAGGGCTTCCAGAGTGAACACTCTCCTGATATCACACGCTTCCCGTGATAGAGACACATACATGGAGAAATTGATCATCAGGAGCAGGGTTCTGACTCTGTACAGACAGGGGTACTATGGGTGTCTGTACGATCATCCTAGCCCAGCTCAGGCAACCAGGAAAGGCTGATGGAAACCCAATAAAGAGTCATACTCATTTCCAACTGTTTGGCAATTGGTAGAGTCTGGTCTCCATCCAGTTTTTAATATTTATTTAGCAAAGAGAAATTCCTGGAGCCAAACGACAGCTTCCTCATTTGCTGAGGATGAGGTTGGTTGTCCATCATGCATCCCAGAGATGGGGTGCTCCTGGGATTGTGTTGTGGCCTGAGTGGTGAAGATTAGCTGTGCAGCATTGTTCTGTTTAACAAGGGTAACTTTCACTGTGCCATTCCACAGATGGCATTTCTTTCACTTTGGGACTTTGTCAGTGAGATCCCATGCTTCCCATTCCTCAGTCTTAAGGATGTCAACTGGTGGGTCATACTCAGGAAGATTCCTACACAGGCACACTGAGGTAGAAGGTAGGCAGGCAGTGTGTGAGTGCAATAGGTCATTGTAAAGTGAGTATGGGCTATGGGGCAAGGGCTGGAAAATTGGAATATGTTGTTTATGTGGTTGTTCAAACAGTGTGGACTTGATGGGCTGAAGGGCCTTTATCTATGCTGTAGACCTCTCTGACTCTATGACTCAAACTGAGGGGTTGGTGTTGCTCATGTATTGCTCAGTGAGTGTGTTGGTGAGTGGGGTTTTGTGAGGACAGAAACAGACTCCTCACAGCCTGAATCACTGTGACACAAACTCACTGGGAGAGGTTGTTGGAAACAAAGTCCTGCTACTCCCAGAGACATCACAAACCTGAAAAGATTCAGTCAAACTGTCCAAAATTTCCAATTTACCCAACTGACAAACTCAAACTAAGACACCCACCAGGTTTCTGAACTAAACAATAAAATATCCGTTTATTAGCAACAACTTGGGATGAATCTTAGATTTTTGGCCAAATGCAAGTTTCGCTGAGTTTTTTGAGAGAGTTCTTCACCATGGTGCCTTGTCAGTTCTCTCATCGCACCTTACCAAGTACCTTATTAACCACCTATAGCATCTCGATAACATTCCTTCTGCCCATTCTATTCCCATCAGTGCCATTCCTGGAACAGCTCCCCTTTGCTGGGACATCCTGGAATTAACCAGAGTCCCTGGCACTGGTGTCATCTTCAAAAGCCCAGTGAGCTGTTGGAGGAGCACTTTCAGTCTGGAGCTGCCCTGCTCGCTTCCTGTAATTTGTCCCAGACAGGGCAGAGAAGGAAACATTGATGCCCGTTCTGTGGGCAGGAGCCTGGATTTCCAGCCAGATGGGGTGATGCAGAGACAGGACACCCCAACACACCCCCAGGGCCAGCCACAGAGGGCACCCTGCCCAGCCCAGTCCCAGGTTACACAGAACCCCCCATTCAGGTCGGTGCAGGCTCAGTGTCTGAAGGAATGTCCAGGGTTTGTAGGAAGATGGTCAATGACCTTCCCAACTCTGCCAGGGTCAGTGGCACCAGCTTCTCTCCAATACCTTACCCTCACTCCCTCCCTGCTTCTGCACCCACCTCCCACCCAGCCTCATGCTCTACCCACTTCACTATCACCTACAACATCTCCCCTCCCTCACCCTCACTCACCCCATCCCCGACACCACTGACCCTGCAAGCCCTCTGCGCTGCCCATTCTCTCATGCAGGACACGTCCTGAGAGAGGGTGTGAGGGAGTGAGTGAGTGAATGAGGGAGGGGTTGAGTGAGGAAGTGAGAGAGGGAGGGAGTGAGGGAGGGAGTGGGTGAGTGAGGGAGTGAGGGGGTGAGTGAGTGAGGGAGTTATGGAGGAAGGGAGTGAGTGGGAGAAAGTGACAGAGAGAGTGAGAGACTGAGTGTGAATAGATGAGAGACAGAGTAACTGAGGAAGTGAGTGACTGAATGAGTGAGTGAGGGAGGGAGGGAGGGATTGAGTGAGGGAGTGAGTGAGGGAGTGAATGAGTGTGTGAGTGAGTGGGTGAGTGAGGGAGGGAGGGAGTGAGTGAGTGAGGGAGTGAGTGAGTGTGTGAATGAGACCATAAGACCATAAGACATGGGAGCAGAAATTAGGCCATTTGACCCATCAAGTTTGCTCCGCCATTCAATCATGGCTGATAAGTCCCTCAACCCCATTCTCCCGCTTTCTCCCCGTAACTCTAGATCCCCTTGATAATCAAGAACCTATCTATCTCAGTCTTAAACGTACTCAATGACCTGGCCTCCACAGCCTTCTGTGGCAGTGAATTCCATAGATTCACCACTCTCAGGCTGAAGAAGTTTCTCCTTATCTCCGTTCTATGAGTTAGTAAGGGAGGGAGTGAGTGAGAGTGAGTGAGTGAGTGAGGGAGGGAGTGAGTGAGTGAGAGTGAGTGAGTGAGGGAGGGAGTTAGTGAGGGAGTGAGTGAATGAGTGAGTGAGGGAGGGAGTGAGTGAGGGAGTGAGTGAGTGAGTTAGTGAGGGAGTGAGTGAGTGAGTGAGGGAGAACCCCAGAGGTACAGCCTGGAGCAGTCCCTGAGTTGGGGGCTGGTCCCTGAACCCACAGTGACCTTGCTACGAGGTTACAGTGAGAGGTCCCAGGGCAGCTCGAGGGACAGCATTGAGGGGCAGAGTGTCCTCTCAGTGGATTGGAGATGGCCAGCAGGGTTCCTAGAGGCTGGTACACATTGGATATCCATTTCCCTGGATGTGGGTGGAGTGTGTGATAGATGCCCATGGAACGTAGCCTGAAATGTTGGTGCTTAAATGGAAGCAACTAAACACAATGCTTATTAATTGGGTTCCAGTTCAAAAGGTTGGAGTTGTTTTAAAGACATTTTATTTTTCTGTATTTGTGGTTGAAATGAAGAAAATCTATTATAAAGCCAAGGATTGCTGAAGAATTACAACATGTCTTTAAAAGTAAATAACCTGACAATTATCGCAGATACTGATTGCACAGCTGCTGGCTCAAGCAGTAGGAGGAGAATGTGCAGATGTGCTGGAACCGAAGAGAGATTCAGCTGGCGATACATAGCTGAGTGGTCTGTGAACGAGTGACCTTGTATTGATGATCAGAGCCTTCTGACTGCCAGCAAGTGTGATTGGTTCCCAGCTGGCTATACAGTTTGGAGCTGTGAACACGATGGGGAGAAGATGGAGCATCACAATGGCTCAGTGGTTAGCACCGCTGCCTCACAGTGTGAGGGGATACTGTCCAACCTGCTGTGCTTTTCCAACTTCACACCTCCACACAAGCCATCTCGTCAGGAACCAATCAGAACACTGTCGCTAAGCGGTTTTCCTTTAGGGCAGAACCTATTGGGTCTGTGGTCTCAGCTTTTGCTGTCACAATTTCAGGAACACTACAGCATTTTGTACAACTCAAAATGCACTCATGGTTTTTAAAACTACTGCCAAACCTCTGCCTCATTGGTTTAAAGCGGTATCTTCCTTCTTTAATGCACAGGTCAAAAGTAAAGGAAGTTAAAAGATTTACACAGAAAGTGGTTCATGCATGGAATGAACTTCCAGAGGAAGTGGTGAATGTGGGTACAGTTACAACATTTAGAAGACTCTTGGATAAGTACATGAGTAAGAAATGTTTGGAGGGATATGGGCTAGGAGCAGGCAGGTGGGACTAGTTTAGTTTGGGATTATGGTTGGCATGGACTGGTTGTTTCCATGCTGCATGACTCTATGACTCTATGTGGTCTTTGCAACATAATTGTTATGTTTCAGAAGGAAGCCATTCAGCCCATCATGTTTGGACCGGCTCTGAGTGTTTTACCTTAGTGCCTAACTCCTGCTTTTTCCCTGTAATCCTGCACATTGTTTCTATTTTTAAAAAAATCTAATGCCCCTCTTGAATGCCTCAATGGGACCTCCCTCCATCACATTCCCAGGAAATCCATTCCACACCCTAGCTCCTCTCACTGCACATTTGCTCCTTTCATAAATCACTTTAAAACTATGCCCTCTGGTTTTTGATCCGTTTCCACATGGGAACAGTTTGTTCCCAACCACAGGTCCATCAATCTCCTGAAGACTTTAATCAGATTGTTGGTCAGCCTTCTCCTTTCCAACCTGAGTGAAAGCAACTGTCTGAAAGGACCTAACTCTCTCTTCACAGTCAGTGGTAAAGAAAGGGTTAATGCCGGCCAACTTGATTTTCCCCAACTTCTGTTTTGTTTTTACAGTTTGGCTCCATTTGAAACACGACTCACCAGGGCAGAATGCCGCTGTTTTAATGAGGAATAGGTGGACTGCTTCTCAGCTACGGACCAGGCTTACATTACAAACCCTGAAAGAAATGGTTCGGAAAATACGTCCCAGAATTTGTGTGGCTCAGGATTGTAAGACCAGCAAGTTCATATGAACAAAAAAAACAACATTACGTTTATATAGTGCCTCTTCTGACTTCAGGACAACCCAAACCATTTTAGCTGCTTCATTTGCTCATAAATAGCATTAGCTGCACAGGTGTCCCCAGAAACTTGGAAAAACTCACAACCTTTCCTTCAAATCGCCAAACAAAACCTGGCTTGGCAATAAAAGAACACGACTGGCCAGTTTAAGATGTAAAAGGAATGTGCAGCCAGAAAAGTTCTTTATCATCAAGGAAGTACATGTTTAAAAGCTGCCAATAGAATACCTACAGGCCTACATGGAGGAGGTGACAATAGAACAATTTAGCACAGGAGGACTCCAGGTTATCAGGGCTCTGCTAGCTCTTCGAAAGAGATCCTCAGTCAGTCTCACTCCCCATGCTCCTTCCACTGACTCCAGCTCCTAATACAGGCTGATGTTCCCATGCAGCGCTGAGAGAGTGCAGTACTGCCTCAGAGGCTGCCTTTCAGATGAAAGGTTACACTGAGGTCCTGCCTGACCTCCCAGGGAGACAGCAAAAACTGCCTGAAATTGTTTTGAAGAAGGAACCAAAATGCTTTGCCAATATTTCCCCTTCAATCAACTTTCCAAAAACACAAGTATTTTACTGTTATGGCAGGTTTGATCTGCACAAAGACTGTTGCTTAACTGAGAATGTGACAGTGAGTGGGCTTCATAATCATTTCACTGGATTTATTTATTTATTAATTCATTCATTTATTCATTTTGTGGGATGTAGGTGTCACTGGCTGCACCCAGCATTTATTGCCTGTCCCTAGTTGCCCCTTGAGAAGGTGGAGGTGAGCTGCCTTCTTGAATCGCTGCAGTCCACATGTTGTACATTGATCCACAATGCCGTTAGGGAAGGAATTCCAGGATTTTTACCTGGCGACACTTAAGGAACATTGACATATTTCCAACATAGGATGGTGAGTGACTTGGAGGGTAACTTGCAGGGGGTGGTGCTCCCATGTATCTGCTGCCCTTGTCCTTCTAGATGGAAGTGATCGTGGGTTTGGAAGGTGCTGCCTGAGGATCTTTGGTGAATTTCTGCAGTGCATCTTGTAGATAGTACACACTGCTGTTACTGAGCGTCGGTGGTGGAGGGAGTGGGATGTTTGTGGATGTGGTACCAATCAAGCGGCTGCTTTGTCCTGGATGGTGTTGAGCTTCTTGAGTGTTGTTGGAGCTGCACTCATCCAGGCAAGTGGGGAGTATTCTAATAGGGGAAGCAATGTCCTAGTGGTATTATCATTGGACTGTTAAGCCGGAGATCTTGGTAATGTTCTGGGGACCTAGGTTCAAATCCCGCCATGGCAGATGGTGGAATTTGAATTCAACATATATCTGTAATTAAGAGTCTCATGATGACCATGAATCCATTGCTGATTGTTGGGAAAAACCCATCTGGTTCACTAATGTCCTTTAGGGAAGGAAACTGCCATCCTTACCTGGTCTGGCCTACATGTGACTCCAGACCCACAGCAATGTCATTGACTCTTAACTGCCCTCTTGGTAATTAGGGATGGGCAATAAATGCTGCCTCGCCAGCGACGCCCTCATCCCGTGAATGAATAAATAAAAAATCACACTCATGACTTGTGCCTTATAGATAGTGGCCAGGTTTTGGGGAGTCAGGAGGTGAATTACTCGCCGCAGTATTCCCAGCTTCTGACCTGTTCTTGTCGCGACTGTGTTTATGTGGTGAGTCCAGTTGAATTTCTGGTTAATGATAAACCCTAATATGTCAACTGTGAGGGATTGAGTGATGGTAATACTATTGAATGTCAAGGGGCAGTGGTTAGATTGTGTCTTATTAGTGATTTGATTTGATTTGATTTGGCTTATTGTAGTCACATGTACCTCAGTACAGTGAAAAGCTTTGTTTTGTGAGCAGTACAGGCAGATAATAAAATACAAGTACATACAGAACACAGGGTGATTAGACAGAGTGAGGCACACGAGGTTATGGCTGTACAGGAGGTGCACAGAGCAAGATCAACATTATTTGAAGCTAGAGAGTCCATTCATCAGTCTAATAACAGCGGGGAAGAAGCTGTTCTTGAATCTGTTGGTGCGTGTGTTCACGCTTCAGTATCTTCTGGCTGACGGAAGAGGGTGTAGGAGATCATTACCGGGATGGGATGGGTCCTTGATGATGTTGGCAGCTTTTTTGTGGCAGCGAACCATGTAAATGGAGTCCTTTATGGAAGGTTGGCTTCCGTG
>NW_025975354.1:0-7979 GCF_021869965.1 Rhincodon typus
GCACCTTGTTGTCTCGGATTTTACAGCATCTGCAGTTCCTGCTATCTCTGATACAGTATGCATAAGTAGGTCTGTTTCTGATTGGCAGATGTAAGGAGTGGGGTCCCACAGGGGTCTGTGCTGGCCTTCAACTTTTTACAATTCATATCAATGACACAAATGTCAGGAGTGTAATAGCTAAATTTACAGTTTAGATAGGTAGGAAATAATGTTACAAACAGAACACAAGAATATTGCAAAGCAATAGCAGTAGATTAATGCGAATGAGCAAAGAGAGAGAAATATAATAAATGTTTTGAGTTCAAAATGACTCTTCTTTGTAAGTTCTGAAGAACTCATATTGGTTTGAGATGTTGACTCTTCCACAGATGTTACTCCTTTCTGGCTCAGCGGTTAGCACTGCTGCCTCACAGCATCAGGAACCCAGGTCCGATTCCACCCTTAGGCGACTATCTGTGTGGAGTTTGCACATTTTCCCCGAGTCTGTGTGGGTTTCCTCCAGGTGCTCCAGTTTCCTCCCAAAGTCCAAAGATGTGCAGGGTAGGTGGATAGTGCCCAGGGATGTGTGGATTAGGTGTGTTAGAGGGGGATGGGTATGGGTGAGAATGCTCTGAGGGTCGGCGTGGACTTGTTGGGCCGAAGGGCCTGTTCCCAAACTGTAGGGATTCTATGATCTATGATCTCTAAGACTGATGCCTGGAATGAGCAGGTTGTCTTAAGGAGAAAGGTTGGATAGATAGGGCTCGTTTCCCCTGGAGGAGATTGAGGGATGACTTGATTGAAATGTGTAAGAACCTGAAGGGTCTTGATACGGTGAATGTGGAAAGGATGTTTCAGCCTGTTGTTGAGTCCAGAACTAAGAGGCACAGTTTCAAAATTGGAAGTCACCCTTTTACGACAAAGATGAGGATCTTTTTCACTTAAAACGTTGTATGAGTTTGGAACTCTTGGCCCCAGGAGGTGGGTGGATAGATATCTGTTAGGCTGGGGCGGTTGGCGGGGGGTAGGTGGTGGAGGGGGGGTGTTCAAGGGTTACCCTTGTTGATGGAAGTGTGGATTCAAAACACAAGCCGATGATCTTACTGAAATAGCAAAGCAGGTTTAGGCAGCTATTTCTGCTCCTAATTCATAATTACAATTTCCTGGTTTTAACTTCGGCTCAGATTTGTGTCTAATAGATTTCAGCGTTGATAATAACTGGTCCATATAAGACCCGGGTATTGAACATGATTTGCTTTTTCTGGGATTCCTGCATTACCTATTTTAGCTTTATCCAGGACTCTGCTAATGGTAGATCTGCTCTTCCTGCTGAAGCACTTTCTGTTTCTCCCCATTTAATCCCATCGAAACTTGTTCAGAGTTTGTCTAACTGACTGTGTCTTTCCTGGACTCTCTCTTCTGATCCCATTCTCCTTTCCCATTGCTCCCTCACAGTGTCGACATCAATATGAGATGTTATTATTTGGAATGGGGAGAAGCTGCAAGCTGTGGGAGAGCAGAAGGATTTTGAGCTCCAAGTCCAGAAATCATTAAAAGCTGGAAGACAACACAAGAAATAATTACAAAGGCTCTTGGGACATAAAAAGGAACACAGAATCACAGCATTGTTCTGGTGCAGGAGATCATTCAGCCCATCATTTCTGCACAGGCTCTTCAAATGAGACCATAACTTAATAACATTCTCCTATCTTTTCCCAGTAACTCTGCATATTGTTTCTATTTAAATAATCATCCTCTTGAATATTTTGATTGAAACTGCCTCCACCACAATTCCAGGCAGTGCATTCCAGACCCAAACTAATCACTGCACGTGAAAAAGCTTTTTGTTCCCATCACATTTACTGCTTACAATCTGTGTCTTCTGGTTCTTGAGCCTGCATGAGTGGAACAAATCTCCCTCTGCCTAGATCCCTTCTGATTTTGAAAACTTGAAGTTAATCTCCTCTTAGCCTTCTCTTTCCCAAGGAAAGCAGTCCCACTTCTCCACACTATCCTCATATCTCTCACCACCTCACTCTGAGTGAGCAAAGACTAAACTCGAAGACTAGAAAGAACCCTAATACAAGACATGGGTTCAATTCGTCAGTGAATTGACCATTGCTCTGCGGTTTAACATCGTGTCATCAACACTTAATAAAATCAAAAACTTGTCAGAAACAACTCATCCCATCTTCATGGTTCTGCACTTTGATCTAAAGAATTTGTTTTTCCCTGTCTACATTATGTCACCCTTAATATTTTATTTGCCTGTCTTATATATGAATGGATATGTGTGTATTTGGAATTTTAACAGGGCATAGCTTATGTTACATCGCAGCAATCAGTAACTCATTTTTTGTCATTTGTTAAAGAATAAGTTTGTTTGAGAGTTATTTTCCCATCAGTGATGAGAGATGATGTGAATACTTGTGTTCTGAATAGAAGTCGTCTGTGAGGTTTCATAGGGTTGTGATGGTTTGTGGAACAACAAGGTTTGATTATTAGGGACTCTTCCCAAGCACATGGTGATTGCTGGAAATTTCTAGGAACAGCCCACTGGGCAATTCTGTGTTTGATAGAAGCCATTTTAAATCCACAAGAGTCCATTTTAAAAATAAACAAGCAAATATGGTTTTTTAAAAAGTTTAGAATTTCCCACTGTGATATTCCAACAGCCATTGGGAAAGGGTTCAGGTCGCTTTCATTTCATTTTTTTTTAAAACAGGTCTTCTAGCAAAATAACAAGGTATGCACTAATTCCCTCATTCACACTTGACAGTAAAACACACAATAAGCAGGGGGAGTATCTGCTCCTTGCTGCATTCTAGGCGTTCAAACTTGAGACAGAGCAGCAGCCATTGTGAAAGTAATTTTTTTTGTAAGTTAAAAGGTTCAATATATAACTTGAGTGTAACAACTGACGTGGCTGGTTGCACTTTTCCTTGGAATTTCAATGGGGTCACGGTCGGTGTATAGCAGGATGGCTTTCCATTTCTGCAAAACAACCTCTTGGCACTCCTTTGTTCACATTACCCATCCATTTTGTGGTGCCATAAAATAATTATTAGGGCTACCAAGTACACTACACAATAACCAGATCAACTCTTACCTGGGGTTTGCCAGCTTTGGCAATGTGCTTGGGGCATTTGTTTACTCAAAGAATGGACGTGGGCTTACAGGTGTAAGGTGCAGGTACAGACGCACAGCTTACCTGGGGTGACAGAGCTGAGTTTTCTCTCACTCGGGGGTCATGAATTCTTGATGGCATCTTTTTATGGAGGTATGCTGGGGTAGCCAAGTGTCCCACCTTGTTTACACAATCATTAAGGCGTGGGGTTGGATAGGATTCTGCCTAACTACTGCATTCAATTTCCTGATGTGAACGCAGTGCTATTTATTGTGCAAATTCAATAACGTCTACGTTATGGACCTTTAGCTGTGTAAACCCCAGCACATCCCATTAAATCTCCCCAAGCAGGATGGTTACATCCTCCTACTGCTCCTTGTCAGGGATATCAATTGGTTATTTAAGATTACATTGTCTGTCTGCCTGGCACCTGAGGGTTCAACTAGGGAAACCTCCAGTTCGTCCTCCTCACCTGACTCCTCTCAGCTTTCTCGGCCATGCCCACTTTCTGTCAGACACTCACCAGTTGACAGTGTTCTAGGCTTATATCTGTTTTATTGGCCCATGAACTTCTCTCATGGCAGTCACGAGTTCAGTGGAACTTCAGAGATATGTCCTTTCCCTTTTCTGTTACATACAAACAAGGAGCAAGAGGAGGCCGTTCAGCCCCTCGATTTTGCTCCACCTTTCAATAAGATCATGGCTGATCTGATTATAACCTCAAATCTACATTACCAATACCTTGTACAATCTCTCACCCCCACCAGCCCATTGGTTATCAGGAATATATTGATCTCTGCTTTAAAAATATTCAAGGACTCTGCTTCCACCACCTTTTGAGAAAGAGAGTTCCAGAGACTCACAACTCTCAGACAGGAAAGAATTCACCTCATCTGTTTTAAATGGCCGATCCCTCTTTTTGAAACTGTGACTCCCCAACCCCAATCCCGTTCTTGTTTCTCCTTTAACAGAAAAGTTATCTCCACATACCCCCGCCACATCAAGACCTCTCAGGATTTTACATGTCACCTCCTAATCTTCTAAACTCCAGCAGATGTAAGCAAAGCCTGTTCCACCTTTTCCCATAAGACAACATGCCCATTGCTGAGATAGTAGGAACTGCAGATGCTGGAGAATCCGAGACAACAAGGTGTAGAGCTGGATGAACACAGCAGGCCAAGCAGCATCATAGGAGCAGAGAGGCTGACGTTTCGGGTCTAGACCCTTCATCAGAAAAGGGGCAGGGGAAGGGGGTTTTGAAATAAATAGGGAGAGAGTGGGAGGCGGATAGAAGAGGGATAGAGGAGAGGATAGGTGGAGAGGAGACAAACAGGTCGAAGAGGCGGGGATGGGGCCATTGCTGATATTAGTCTGGTAAACCTTCTCTGAACTGCCTTCAATGCATTTCCAGCTTTCTTTAAATAAGGAGACCAATACTGTACACTACTACAAATGTGGTCTCACCAGTGCCAAGTGTAACTGAAGCATAATCTCCCTACTTTTCCATTCAATTCCCGTTGTGATAAATGAACCAACATTCTATTAACTTTCCTAGTCACTCGCTGTTTTTTCCTTACCTCTCCCATCTTATTTAGGACAATACTGCCCTCAGGTGGTTGTTCAGCTATGAACTTTGCTGTTCCCCTGCTAAGGTCAGAAAGGCAGTGTCAGCCTGCGAGACTTCCTGCTCATCCAGCAGCAGTGAAGGCTTCTCTCCTTTTAAACTTTCCTGCCTAGCTTGGGGCATTGCTTCATCAGTCCTGTCCCACGTCTTTGAGGACACAACTGTTGAGCTAGCTTCAGCTGCTCTGCCCTGTGTCTCTTCAACTAGATGAGGTCACTTCCTCATCACTTCTGGGGCTATTTGGGTGCATTCTGTATCGGCCTCCAAGTTTGGAAAGATGGTTTTGGCTAGCCAAACTTTCTGCTTATCCAGCAGATGTGTGGGTTTTGTTTTTGTATCAAGGCAAGTAATCTCCTCACTAATTCTGGGCCTGTTCAAGGACTTTCCTAGTATTTTAGTATTTGTAAGCATACACATTATTGGCTATAAAAGGTTCAGATCAGCTTATAACATTGACGTAGTGCATGAGGTTAGTAATGTGGAATGCTCAGTCATCTTGTGAAATGTGCCTTTCCCTTGGTTGACTCTGAACATCATTGATATGCCTGCATTTGTATATCATCTTAACACTTTCCTTGCTGCCAGTGTTTGAGTGTGGATCAATTGTTTGTTTGTTGGATGATCTCATTGGTCAGCTGTATTTTGTTCTGGATTCTGGCTTGACCTTTGGAACCCGATTTTCTGCACGAGTGCACAGTGTCACTTTGTGCCATTTGGTTTACAGAGATCAAGAGAAGGTGGACAGCCTTTGGGTAACTGCAATAAATGGTGTCTGGCACAGACATTTTGATTTGATGCATTTTGTTGACCGAAATGTCAGCCTTCCTGCTCCTTTGATGCTGCTTGGCCTGCTGTGTTCATCCAGCTCTACACCTTGTTATCTCAGATTCTCCAGCATCTGCAGTTCCTACTATCAGTTGACTCTTGGGGTTGCTTTCTGTATAATGAACTGAAGTCTGTTAATCCTGAAGTTACTGACACTTAACTGCCCTCTGGGCAATTGGAGATGTGCCCAGTAAATTCTGACCCAACTAATGATGCCCATTTCCTACAAGTCAGTAAAACAAAATGAGGATCTATGAATAAATACTGTTTCAAATAGCTATACCAACATTTAATGCTCATTTCTAGCCATGGCAACATCCTGATCCTGAAGATTTGATCAAAATATCTAGACTTGAATTCAAACACTGAGACACTTATGTTGGAAATGGAGAAGTCAAATAGATATGGTTGGAGGTAAGGGGTCCACTTCTCCAAATGATCAAGAATCTATCTGTCTTGGCCTTAAATATACACAAGTATACTGCACCCCCTCAGTTCTCTGTGGCAAGGAGTTGCAAAGACTCTCAACCCTTTGAGAAAAGAAACTCCTCCTCATCTCAGTCTTAAATCGGCACACCTATATTGAGACAATGCCCTCAGGTCCTAGACTGTACCATTAGGGGAAACATCCTCTCAGCAATGACCCTGTCAAGACCCTTAAGAATCCTCTTTGTCTCAATGAGATCATCTCTCAATCTTCTAAACTCCAGTGCATGAAGTCCCAGCCTGTCTAGCCTTTGCTCATAAGGACAATGCCTCTGTGCTGCCATGTCACCATTAGACAGATGGTAGAATTACAGTGTGACACCATTCTAAGCCCAGATCACTATGATATCTCTTCCTCCCTGAACCCCTGAACCAGCCATCGGAGGCAGCTCATTACCTTGCTCCCAATCACGTTGAGGTCAGTCAACTTTGGACATCCTATCGGATAAACGTGCCAAACGTGGAGGACTGGTCATGCATTTGTGAAGTTTGGCCTTCCCCTGTTCCTTTTCCTTGGCCTCTGCCACTGTCTGATTCCGCTCTTTCCAAGTTTGGAAAATGCCCCCGAATCCTCTATGAGCAAAGTTCCTTGAACTCAATAGCCCCCACAGCTCATTTCATTCCTCTCTGATACACCCTAGTGAATTTACTCATAAAAGGTGCCAGAAAATGTTACTTACATCAAATGGGCTTCTAACCAGCATCAGTAACTCAACCCCTTAACTGTGTCTAACCAGGTTTTATCTCTTTAATTGTAGTCACCCTGGATATTCTAACACTATCAATAAACTGTTCCTTATATATATTTACTTGATGGAAGTCATGCTGTGATTCAAAAAGAAATTGACCCTGAGGTTGTAGGAAATAATTACTACCGTGTTAACACAGGAATGATACGATATGGAGACCATTGTTGACAAGATCATACAAGATGCTGAACAAATGATTGGAAAAGCAGTACAGTATGAACTATCAACAGAAAGCAGTGAAGTCTTTGTCCAGGAACTTCAATATGGCAGAAAAAAGTTGCGGCAGGTGATGAAGGATACTGATAAACTGGGGGATCTGATGTTCCTTTAATATTCTTCCACATGCCATTCGACACACACTGATAGAAAGTGTTGTGTGTGGGAAAAATGGGAATAGATAGGTATTTCTGTGGCTGCAAACAAGACTGTAGGATGGTATGTCACCTCCCTGGTGCTGGCATTAAGCATGTCTAGAACAGTTGCAGAACGTTTTGAAGGGAAAGGATGAACAGCCTGTGGCTGTGGTATACAATAAGAAAATCAATAAAGATGGGGAACATAGTTTAGTGACAGGGAGAACTGAAGCAAATTTACATTAGTAGAGAAATGGTGTTGAGGAAATGGTCTTTAGGGCAGCATGGTGGCTCAGTGGTTAGCATTGCTGCCTCACAGCGCCAGGGACCCAGGTTCAATTCCACCCTCAGGTGACTGTGTGGAGTTTGCACATTCTCCCCGTGTCTGTGTGGGTTTCCTCCCACAGTCCAAAGATGTGCAGGTTAGGTGGATTGGCCATGCTAAATTGTCCCATAGTTATTAGGTGGGTTATAAGGGATGCTTTGAAGGGCGGTGTGGGCTTTTTGGACTGAAGGGCTTGTTTCCACACTGTAGGGATTCGATAATTTTTTTAAAATGGATGGGATTGAAGGCTGATAAATCCCCAGGCTGATAATCTACATCCTAGGAGATAGCAAGACCTGCAGATGCTGGTGTCGGAGACAACATAGTGTAGAGCTGGAGGAACACAGCAGGCCAGGCAGCATCAGAGGAGCAGGAAAGCTGATTTTTTGGGTTGGAACAGAGATGGGGAGGGGGCCAGAGGAGGTGACAGAGATGGGGAGGGGAGGGGAGGAGGTGACAGAGATAGGTAGGGAGGGGAGGAGGTGACAGAGATAGGGAGGGAGGAGAGGGG